>NC_140973.1:59402332-59417332 GCF_056783735.1 Eptatretus burgeri
AGCGTGCAGGGACCCGGTGTGAGCAGCTGGATGGCCTCCTCCAGGAACGAGGGGAGGGAGTATGCCCCCTTGAGGCGAGTCACGACCAGGTGAGTTCGGTCGTGTTTTGCGAGGTTGAGAGGACGGGTGCTGTGGACAGGTGCTTGGAGAGCTTGGGGGGTGTAGAGGCCCCGGAGACCCTTGTGGGGACACAAATCCCCAGTGTGGTTGTCCCTGTGTGTGTGGTGCAAGGTGTGAGTGCGTCCCCGTGTGTGGAAGCGACCCCGTGTGTGAGTGGTGTGGTGGCGATGGTGCCAGAGTGCGTGCTTCCCAGCACGCCGGGTGTGGATGGGGCACCGTGTGTGAGTGAGGCCGTGTGTGTGAGTGAAACGGCCAGTATGAGTGAGGCACCACGTGTGAGTGGTGTGGTGGCGATGGTGCCGGAGTACGTGCTTCCCAGCACGCCGTGTGTGGATGAGGCACGGAGTGTGGATGAGGCACCGCGGTTGAGTGCCCCCGCGTGTATGAGTGAGGGACGTTGTGTGGAAGAGACCGCGTGTGTGAGTGTCGCCGTGTGTATGAGTGAGGTACCGCGGGTGAGTGCCCCCGCGTGTATGAGTGAGGCACGGTGTGTGGATGAGGCACAGCGGTTGAGTGCCCTCGCGTGCGTGGGTGAGGCACCGCAGGTGAGTGCCCCCGCGCGAGTGAATGGAGCACCACGTGTGAGTAGTATGGTTTGTGTGAGTAGTGAGGCACGCGTGAGTGAACGGCCGTGTGCAAGGTCGCTGTGTGCCAGGGAGACCGTGTGTGTGAGAGAGCGGTATGAGAGGGAGATGTCGGTTGGCATGCGGGAGCACGCAGCCGCGTCTCCCCGTGTGAATGTGATGGTGTGGACTGTGTGCGTCGTAACACGCAGGTATGCGTGTGTGGAATGGAGACGGAGACGGCGACAGAGGAGAGAAAGCCGAGTAGCGGCTGTAGTTGTTTCGTGGACCGTGCCGGGTTCGCCCAGCAGTGAGCACGCGGTTCGTGCTGTGCAACGCACGAGACCGCCACGTGCTCGCTTGCGAGAGTGAAGTCCCGGTCCGGAAACGCACGCGGTGGATTTGCCGATCCCGCGGACGGACAAAGTTTAGGCAGGTAAATGGATTTGGACCGGACGGGTTCACCACGCGATCGTGTGTGTAAAGCTCCAACGGGCAAAGCACATGTGTTCGCGTGGGGAACCCCTCGAGACGTGGGGCTTGTGTTTTTTTTTTTTGCGCACGGTGACGTCATGGCTGCACGTGTGGTTGGAATCCGGCAGGAGGGGTATCTCTGCCGGATGGTCCCGTCCAAGGAGGGACGAGGAACACGTGCAGCTGCATGACGTCACGGGCAGGTGCAAAGTGCGCGAGCTCTGAGTTGCCGCGCAGGTGCTGGGCATGAAAAAAAAAAAAAAGGGAAAAACAAGCCTCACTTTCGGGTGTACAGGATTCCTGGGTAAGGGGTGGAAGACCCCCTTAACCTGGGCACAGGATGGAAACTAGTTAGGGGGAAGGGTTAGCTTAGTTAGACCGACTCCATGGGGCAGGGGTAAGTCCTCATGGAGTCCGTGGAATGGATTAGGTAGAGGGATTTAGTGAGCTTTAGGTTGGGAAATAAAATGATTTATTGGAGACAGAGACAGACTGGTGAGTGTGTAGAGGGGACGTAGCTTAGCTACGTAGGTTAAAAGGAACGTGCTGTAGTTTAAGGGACGACGTGGGAGCACGAGTTAGTTAGGGGAGGTAGTTAGAAGGATGGCAGAGTTCAGCGGTGTGTGTGTTGAAGAGTTGGTGAGTTGTGAGGTGAGTACTTGTTGAGTGAGTGAGGCCAGCGGGTCTGTGTGAGTGGAGTGAATGGGGAATGCATGGTGCGATGAGTGATTGGGGGGAGGAGTGACTCCCGCCCAAGGGACCCCGGGGTCAGTGTAGAGTGAGTTAGGGGGTTAGTTAAATTGAAAAATGGAGGTCGTTTTGCTGTTGGTGGGAGTGTAGGCTCGAGACCCATTTGGAGGGGTGCAGGAGCCCTGTTGACGGGCTTGGGAGCGTGGCTGCGAAAGGTGAGTATCGCTGAGTGGGTACCCCGGGCACCAGGCTAGTCGGCCGCGGTAGGCCATGGGCCCATGGGGGGCCGGGATAGAGTAGTGGGCACGGGTGCGCCTGCTTGGTGCGGGGGCCCGGGGCGCCATTAGCCGCGTGGGCAGTGTTGTGGGCACGGGTGACCCTCGGAAAGGGGCCCGGGAGGCCGGCCTGCCACGTGTGCGTTTCAGGGGAGGTGCCATGGGGGCACTCCCGGTGTTAGGGAGCTGGTAGGCTCGGAGGCAGTGTAGTGCCCGGGGGTGCCATAGCGGGAGATTCGGCAGAGGGTCGTGCCTGCCAAAGGGAGCCACGTGTCCCAGCCAGGAGACCGTGTGAGGGCACGGAGAGAAAATTGGGGGGCGAGGCCCGAAATTGTAAGGACACCAACACAGGCGACGGGAATCTGGGTTGTTAGAACCAATAGTTTAAGCGAGAGGCGCTTGTTGAAAGCCCCGGGGTAGTTTAACAGTTAAATGGTTAGGGTAGATTAGGAGATGTACCCCTCCGCACCATCCATCCCCTCGCTGTCGTTGTGGGCCGCTGGACCCACTTGGTGTTAAGATCGCCGAACTCTGGGGAGGCCATTCTGAGGCTTGAATTGGGCCTCGACACAGGACGTTAGCTCTCCCTTGTTCCCCTCCGGGAAGGGAACGTAGGGGTTGGGAGTAGGCTAGGTGACAGAATAGGTTAGCCGAACAAGGACGATAAAGGGGGTTAGGGGACGATTTATAGTGGGGAAGTAAAAATAAAAAAAAACAAAAAAATTAAGGGGGCTAAATTGGTTTTTCACAAATTAAGGGAGTGGGTATGTACAGTGACAGGCAAAGGCGATAGGTTGGGGGGGAGACAGGTAGGTAGGTCCGAGCCCGCCTTCCAAGTGGCCAGCACCACCGCACTCCCTCCACCAACCTCCACTGAACGGCAAAGGCTGGCCAGCTTCATCTGCTGGCTGTGTTACTTCAAGGCCTGTGCCAGCCCACTTGATCGGCAGCTGTTGTGTTGCTGCAAGGCCTGTGCCGGCCACTTCGTCTGCAGCTGTGGTACTTCAAGGCCTGTGCCGGCCAGTTCATCTGCCCGCTATGTTTGCCTGCAGCGGCCTTCTTCTGCGGGCTGTGTTTGCCTGCTCACCTTTGCCATGCCATGCCCACTGCCCACGTTCACCAGCCCCGTTCAATTTTTGCTTTGCCCCCCCTGTTCATTTCCATGTGCGCCAGGATCCGCAAGGCAACAGTTTGCAAGCTGCAAGAACTGCCCTGTTGGCAGCTACAACACGGGCCTGCAGTGGCGGCCCGTGCACCGTGTTTGCGTTCATGCATCCATTCGTTGTGCTCATTGCGTGTGCCACTTGAGCTGGCACGGAGACTGCGTTGTGCAGCCCAAGCACCATTGTGGTTCACTGAGTTCAGTTCAAAAGGGAAGGCCTTGGACTGCGTGTGAGCAGCCAGCCACGTTCCCTGTCACCTGCATTGTTTGAGCCAGAGACTGCATGCGGGCAGCCTGGCTCCCTGCTAACTGCTTTTCTTTTGCAGAGTTCAATGATCCTGGGCCATGGTTTAGTGTAAAATTTGTAAGTTAAGGTTAAGATGTACTGTACATATGAGTGCGCCCCTGGCATGTCTGTCTAGCGCCGGCAATTTTATTTAAGTCGTCCGTGTGAGTGAGTTTGTTTAGGTAGTTACGCAGCCCTCAGGTTATTTATTTTGGGGACACGAATACCATGAATGTCGCACTCAGGGATCCGTAGGTAAAATGTACTAGGGGAAAACTACACATGATGGCACACAAAAATTTGACGACTCGGGACGAGTCTGTAAAAAGGGAAGGGGGTAGTGTTGTGGTTACCAGATTCGCAAACCACCATTCAGGTCCCTTAGGTGAGGTATCTCGGTAAGTGCATGTGTAGTTAGGCCCAAACCCGTTGTCTAGTGGGAATACATGTCATTTATACGTGCTGCGACTCTTCAGGATAGCCGTTTTTCTTTTACTATCTTTATTTTGGACCAATCGCACCATCACAATCACAACAACAACCACCAACCACAACGCCGCTTCACCACAACCGCCATGACCTTTACCGTCGCAACTCGCCACCATCGCATCACCGTCATCTCGCGCCACTCATGGGCACCGATGCTGGACTCGTGTAGGGCGCACGTTGAACAGCGTGTACAAAATCACGGATTTTCTGCTTCAAAAACGGATCCAAAACGACACACGCCCACTTTTTGCCGTCCAATCGGTGAGCGAGGGCGAATTGGCCCGCCCCAGGGCGATCGATATATGCAAATGTGTGGATCAAAAGCCGTTCACACCCAGTTTTACTCGGGGCAAGGGGGAGCGAGTTGAAAGGTCAAAGGGAGGGGGTCAAAGGCGAAGTTACGGGGGGATAAAAGGACGGTGTTCGTCAGTCAAAGGAGTCGTAAAAGTCGGAACGAGAGAGTCAGCAGAACGAGTAGTAAAGGTCGGAACGAGGCGAAGGAGTCGGAACAGAGAGTCAAGACTTCGCGGGCGGTGGAGCTGCTCGTCGTGTGCGTTAAAAGTCGGAACGGAGGGACGAGCTGTGGAGAGGCGGCGAGTCGGACGAGGGGGTGCTCGCGTCGTGCAGGGAGCTGCACCCCTGGGAGGCCGGCAGCGCGACCTGGCCGAGGTGGAGACGCTCGTCGCGCACATAATAAAGATCCTCTATACCCCGAGCATCAGCAACCCCCTCCTGTTTCCCCCCCCGCTGAGATAGTGCGACCAACGGGC
Source organism: Eptatretus burgeri (assembly GCF_056783735.1). Lineage (NCBI taxonomy): Eukaryota > Metazoa > Chordata > Myxini > Myxiniformes > Myxinidae > Eptatretus > Eptatretus burgeri. The sequence goes on from NC_140973.1 coordinate 59,407,162, forward strand.
CCCCGTTCCCACCCCCTGCCAGGCACTGTCCACGAGGCCCGCGGGTTGCGGGGCCATCGCCGCTCCGCGTCTCATCACCAGACGGGTAGGCCCGACCAGGTCTCGGCCCCAGGCCTACCTCATTCTTGAGGGTATTTCTTTTCCTTGGTTTTGGGTATGTGTTGTCGGCGCCGTCTGTGAAGTAGAATTGTATAAGTGTTGCCGTGTGCTCGGTAGTCGGTATTAGCTCTGCACTGTGTTTTCACTTTTATGTTTGCTTTTTGTGTAAATGGAATTGTGTTTTCTTTTTTGTGTGCATTTGGTGGAATTGTATTTGTGTGCTTCCCGTGTGCCGCGAATAAATGTGCTTTATTGTTGAACTGTTTCCCGCTTCGCTTCGTCTTTTTCCTCCATTGAATCCCCATCTTGCTTCACGTAAAGGGTTGGTAGTGGGCTGAATACGCCCGATAATTAATCGAACCGTCGAGGTCGACGATAACACCGCTCGGTTATTCTGATAGTACGGAACGGGTCGCTTAAGTGGCCCGTGTCCGAAGTCGACCTGCGGCGAGGTGCGATCGCCCGGTCTACCCTCCGTGTGGGTACTTAGGTAGTTCGAATTTGGCGAGCGACCCTATCCCACGCGGGGGCTGATTGGCTCGATCGCGGTGAGACCGAAAGGTCCACCCGTGACTGGTTCCCGGCGTTAGTCCGAGAGGGTCACGACTGGATTGTCCGTCCGGTGGGCGACGTGCCGCGATTCGAGTTACGTGGCCGTCAGCACGCCGGCGGGCGCGAAGATAACAATATATATATATATATATATATATATATATATATATATATATATATATATATATATATATATATATATATATATATATATATATTGTTGCGGATTCGCGCCCGCCGGCGTGCGGCCGGCCACGTAACTCGAATCGCGGCACGTCGCCCACCGGACGGACAATCCAGTCGTGACCCTCTCGGACTAACGCCGGGAACCAGTCACGGGTGGACCTTTCGGTCTCACCGCGATCGAGCCAATCAGCCCCGCGTGGGATAGGGTTGCTCGCCAAATTCGAACTACCTAAGTACCCACGCGGAGGGTAGACCGGGCGATCGCACCTCGCCGCAGGTCGACTTCGGACACGGGCCACTTAAGCGACCCGCTTCCGTACTGTCAGAATAACCGAGCGGTGTTATCGTCGACCTCGACGGTTCGATTAATTATCGGGCGTATTCAGCCCACTACCAACCCTTTACGTGAAGCAAGATGGGGATTCAATGGAGGAAAAGACGAAGCGAAGCGGGAGAACAGTTCAACAATAAAGCACATTTATTCTCGGCACACGGAAGCACACAAATACAATTCCACCAAATGCACACAAAAAAGAAAACACAATTCCATTTACACAAAAAGCAAACATAAAAGTGAAAACACAGTGCAGAGCTAATACCGACTACCGAGCACACGGCAACACTTATACAATTCTACTTCACAGACGGCGCCGACAACACATACCCAAAACCAAGGAAAAGAAATACCCTCAAGAATGGGGTAGGCCTGAGGCCGAGACCGGGTCGGGCCTACCCGTCTGGTGATGAGACGCGGAGCGGCGATGGCCCCGCAACCCGCGGGCCTCGTGGACAGTGCCTGGCAGGGGGTGGGAACGGGGCCCCCTTGGTCGCACTATCTCAGCGCGGGGGGAAACAGGAGGGGGTTGCTGATGCTCGGGGCATAGAGGATCTTTATTATATGCGACGAGCGTCTCCACCTCGGCCAGGTCGCGCTGTCGGCCTCCCAGGGGTGCAGCTCCCTGCACGACGCGAGCACCCCCTCGTCCGCCCTCGCCGCCTCTCCACAGCTCGTCCCCTCCGTTCCGACTTCAACGCACACGACGAGCAGCTCCACCGCCCGCGAAGTCTTGACTCTCTGTTCCGACTCCTTCGCCTCGTTCCGACCTTTACTACTCCTTTCTTCCTCGTTCCGACCCCTCGTTCTCGTTCTGCTGACTCTTTCGCTCCGACTTTTACGACTCCCTTCTGACTGACGAACACCGTCCTTTTATCCCCCCCGTAACTTCGCCTTTGACCCCCTCCCTTTGACCTTTCACCTCGCTCCCCATTGGCCCGACAAAAAGTGGGCGTGAAGGCTTTTTGATCCACAAATTTGCATATATCGATCGCCCTGGGGGCGGGGCCAATTCGCCCCTCGCTCACCGATTGGACGGCAAAAAGTGGGCGTGTGTCGTTTTGGATCCGTTTTTGAAGCAGAAAATCCGTGGTTTTGTACACGCTGTTCAACGTGCGCCCTACACGAGTCCAGCATCGGTGCCCATGAGTGGCGCGAGATGACGGTGATGCGATGGTGGCGAGTTGTGACGGTAAAGGTCGTGGCGGTTGTGGTGAAGCGGCGTTGTGGTTGGTGGTTGTTGTTGTGGTTGTGATGGTGGCGATTGGTCCAAAATAAAGATAGTAAAAGAAAAACGGCTATCCTGAAGAGTCGCAGCTCGCATAAATGACATGTATTCCCACTAGACAACGGGTTTGGGCCTAACTACACATGCACTTACCGAGATACCTCACCTAAGGGACCTGAATGGTGGTTTGCGAATCTGGTAACCACAACACTACCCCCTTCCCTTTTTACAGACTCGTCCCGAGTCGTCAAATTTTCGTGTGCCATCATGTGTAGTTTTCCCCTAGTACATTTTACCTACGGATCCCTGAGTGCGATATTCATGGTATTCGTGTCCCCAAAATAAATAACCTGAGGGCTGCGTAACTATCTAAACAAACTCACTCACACGGACGACTTAAATAAAATTGCCGGCGCTAAGACAGACATGCCGGGGGCGCACTCATATGTACAGTACATCTTAACCTTAACTTACAAATCTTACACTAAACCATGGCCCAGGATCACTGAACTCTGCAAAAGAAAAGCAGTTAGCAGGGAGCCAGGCTGCCCGCATGCAGTCTCTGGCTCAAACAATGCAGGTGACAGGGAACGTGGCTGGCTGCTCACACGCTGTCCAAGGCATTCCCTTTCTACTGAACTCAGTGAACCACAACGGTGCTTGGGCTGCACAACGCAGTCTCCGTGCCAGCTCAAGTGGCACACGCAATGAACACAACGAATGGATGCATGAATGGATGGACGCAAAACACGGTGCACGGGCCGCCACTGCAGGCCCGTGTTGTAGCTGCCAACAGGGCAGTTCTTGCAGCTTGCAAACTGTCGCCTTGATCCTGGCGCACATGGAAATGAACAGGGGTGGGCAAAGCAAAAAATGAACGGGGCCCCTGAACATGGGCAGTGGGCATGGCATGGCAAAGGTGCAGGCAACACAGCCCGCAGAAGAAGGCCGCTGCAGGCAAACACAGCCGGCAGATGAACTGGCCGGCAAAGGCCTTGAAGTACCACAGCTGCAGATGAAGTGGCCGGCACAGGCCTTGAAGCAAAACACGGCCAGCCGATGGCACAGGCCTTGCAGCAAAACAACAGCTGCCGATGAAGTTGGCCGGCCTCCGCCTCGAAGAAAAACACGGCCAGCCGATGGAGTTGGCTAGCCTTTGCCGTTCAGTGGAGGTTGGTGGAGGGAGTGCGGTGGTGCTGGCCACTTGGAAGGCGGGCTCGGACCTACCTACCTGTCTCCCTCCCAACCTATCGCCTTTGCCTGTCACTGTACATACCCACTCCCTTAATTTGTCAAACCCCAATTTAGCCCCAACTTATTTTTTTTTGTTGTTTTTATTCTTACTTCCCCACTATAAATCGTCCCCTAACCCCCTTTATCGTCCTTGTTCGGCTAACCTATCCTGTCACCTAGCCTACTCCCAACCCCTACGTTCCCTTCCCGGAGGGGAACAAGGGAGAGCCAACGTCCTGTGTCGAGGCCCAACGAAGCCTCAGAATGGCCTCCCCAGAGTTCGGCGATCTATACCCAAAGTGGGTCCAGCGGCCCACAACGACAGCGAGGGGATGGATGGTGCGGAGGGGTACATCTCCTAATCTACCCTAACCATTTAACTGTTAAACTACCCCTGGACTTTCAACAAGCGCCTCTCGCTTAAACTATTGGTTCTAACAACCCAGATTCCCGTCGCCTGTGTTGGTGTCCTTACAATTTCGGGCCTCGCCCCCCAATTTTCTCTCCGTGCCCTCACACGGTCTCATGGCTGGGACACGTGGCTCCCTCTGGCAGGCACGACCCCCTGCCGAATCTCCCGCTATGGCACCCCGGGCACTACACTGCCTCCGAGCCTACCAGCTCCCTAACACCGGGGAGTGCCCCCATGGCACCTCCCCTGAAACGCACACGTGGCAGGCCGGCCTCCCGGGTCCCTTTCCGAGGGTCACCCGTGCCCACTACACTGCCCACGCGGCTAATGGCGGCCCGGGCCCCCGCACCAAGCAGGCGCACCCGTGCCCACTACTCTATCCCGGCCCCCATGGGCCCATGGCCTACCGCGGCCGACTAGCCTGGTGCCCGGGGTACCCACTCAGCGATACTCACCTTTCGCAGCCACGCTCCCAAGCCCGTCAACAGGGCTCCTGCACCCCTCCAAATGGGTTTCGAGCCTACTTTCCCACCAACAACAAAACGACCTCCATTTTTCAATTTGACTAACCCAGCTAACTCGCTCTACACTGACCCCGGGGTCCCTTGGGCGGGAGTCACTCCTCCCCCCAATCACTCATCGCACCATGCATTCCCCATTCACTCCACACACACAGACCCGCTGGCCTCACTCACTCACCAAGCACATGCTTCCACTTCACTCACCAACTCTTCAACACACACACCACTGAACTCTGCCATCCTTCTATCTGCACCCCCTAACTAACTCGTGCTCCCACGTCGTCCCTTAAACTACAGCACGTTCCATTTAACACTACGTAGCTAAACTACGTCCCCTCTACACATTCACCAGTCTGTCCGTCTCCTAACTCAAAAATTCATTTTATTTCCCAACCTAAATCTGGCTACAATCCCTCTAACTAATCCATTCCACGGACTCCATGAGGACTTACCCCTGCCCCATGAAGTCGGTCTAACTAAGCTAACCCTTCCCCCTAACTAGTTTTCATCCTGTGCCCAGGGTCAAGGGGGTCTTCCACCCCTTGCCCAGGAATCCTGTACACCCGAAAGTGAGGCTTGCTTTTTTTTTTTTTTTTTTTTTTCCCATGCGCAGCACCTGCGCGGCAACTCAGAGCTCGCGCACTTTGCACCTGTCCGTGACGTCATGCAGCTGCACGTGTTCCTCGTCCCTCCTTGGACGGTGCCATCCGGCAGAGATACCCCTCCTGCCGGATTCCAACCACACGTGCAGCCATGACGTCACCGTGCGCATAAAAAAAAAACACAAGACACACGTCTCGAGAGGTTCCCCACGCGAACACATGTGCTTTGCCCGTTGGAGCTTAACACGCACGATCGCGTGGAGAACCCGTCCGGTCCAAATCCATTTACCTGCCTAAACTTTGTCCGTCCGCGGGATCGGCAAATCCACCGCGTGCGTTTCCGGACCGGGACTTCACTCTCGCAAGCGAGCACGTGGTGGTCTCGTGCGTTGCACAGCACGAACCGCGTGCTCACTGCTGGGTGAACCCGGCACGGTCCTCGAAACAACTACAGCCGCTACTCGGCTTTCGTTTCTCCCATGTCGCCGTCTCCGTCTCCATTCAACCCACGCACACCTGCGTGTCACGACGCACACAGTCCACTCAATCACATTCACACGGGGAGACGCGGCTGCGTGCTCCCGCATGCCGACCGACATCTCCCTCTCATACCGCTCTCTCACACACACGGTCTCCCTGGCACACAGCGACCTTGCACACGGCCGTTCACTCACGCGTGCCTCACCACTCACACAAACCATACTATTTACACACGCGGGGGCACTCACCCGCGGTGCCTCACTCGCACTCCGTGCCTCATCCACACACGCGGGGGCACTAACCCGCGGTGCCTCACTCACACTCCGTGCCTCATCCACACACGGCGTGCCGGGAAGCACGTACTCCGGCACCATCGCCACCACACCACTCACACGTGGTGCCGCACGCATGCTGGCCGTTTCACTCGCACACACGGCCTCATCACACACTTCGTGCCTCATCCACACACGGTGTGCTGGGAAGCACGTACTCCGGCAACATCGCCACCACACCACTCACACGTGGTGCCTCATTCATACTGGCCGTTTCATCCACACACACGGCCTCTCTCACACACGGTGCCTCATCCACACACGGCGTGCTGGGAAGCACGCACTCCGGCACCATCGCCACCACACCACTCACACACGGGGTCGCTTCCACACACGGGGACGCACTCACGCCTTGCACCACACACACAGGGACAACCACACTGGGGATTCGTGTCCCCACAAGGGTCTCCGGGGCCTCTATACCCCCCAAGCTCTCCGTGCACCTGTCCACAGCACTCGTCCCCTCAACCTCGCAAAACACGACCGAACTCACCTGGTCGTGACTCGCCTCAAGGGGGCATACTCCCTCCCCTCGTTCCTGGAGGAGGCCATCCCGCTGCTCGCACCGGGTCCCTACACGCTCCGCGAGCTCAACCCCATTGTCCTCCACTACCTCCGTGTGTGCGTGCGCGTCACTTACCCCGTCTTCATCGTGTAGTCTTCCCTCTATTTTTTCTGTCTCCCGTGTCTCTGCCAACTCTTCACCCTTTACCTCCCTTGTCTCAACTATTATTTCTGTTGTCGTCACCTCGTGTCTCGTCTCACACGTTTTGGTCTCCCCATTTAATTTTTCCCTTTCGGTCATCGTCACGACCCTCGCCCAACACGTTCCACGAATTATTTTTTCACCCGCCTCCACCGCGGGCCTGTCAGCCGTTGCACCCCCACCCAGCTCGTTTGCTCCCACACGTGGAGTCGCCATTTTTATCTCCCCGGTCACGGCCTTCATGCCCGCCTGCAGGCTTCGGCCCATGTTCTGCGTCTCACCCCGCAGCTTTTTCGTTCTTTCCTTCATGTTGCTGTGTACTCGCATTCCGATCTTTTCGTTCATCTTTTCGTTTATTTGTTGTGTATTCGCATCCATCGTCGTTTTCACTTCATTCATTTCGTTGTTCATGTTCGCAATCATCTTCGCTGTCGTTTCCGCATACATTTTTTCGTTCATTGCCGCCAGCATGGTGTATAGCTGGGTCATGTCGGGTGCGCTTGTGTGAGCCGTTTCGGCAGGGGCCGGGGAAGGGTTTTGGTGGAGAGGGGGGGGGGAGGTGTCATACACCGCGGCCGCTGCCGCACCCACCTCAGGTTCTGGGTTCAGTTGGGCGAGTCCGTGTTCCTGCGCAATCAACATTTCCTGCTCGGGGATTCCATCCTGAGCCATGGATTCTACACATTCTACATCCATTTCTAATACCCCCGGCTCCCGCTCGCCTTGAGACGCCATCTTGCTTCTCGTGAAGGGTTAATTTAACTCGCTCGTAATTTGGAGGGAATCGGGGGTCGCTTCTCTCACCCCTGGACCGATTCCCGTGAATTTCGCTGGAGACAGGAGAGCCTGTTGTCCCGCTCTCCAATACCAGTGCCGCGAGGAGGGCGATGAATTTGTATCCCACTTCTGACACCAGTGTTGCGGTCTTCGCGCCCGCCGGCGTGCGAACGGCCACGTAACTCGAATCGCGGCACGTCGCCCACCGGACGGACAATCCAGTCGTGACCCTCTCGGACTAACGCCGGGAACCAGTCACGGGTGGACCTTTCGGTCTCACCGCGATCGAGCCAATCAGCCCCCGCGTGGGATAGGGTTGCTCGCCAAATTCGAACTACCTAAGTACCCACGCGGAGGGTAGACCGGGCGATCGCACCTCGCCGCAGGTCGACTTCGGACACGGGCCACTTAAGCGACCCGTTCCGACTGTCAGAATAACCGAGCGGTGTTATCGTCGACCTCGACGGTTCGATTAATTATCGGGCGTACTCAGCCCACTACCAACCCTTTACGTGAAGCAAGATGGGGATTCAATGGAGGAAAAGACGAAGCGAAGCGGGAGAACAGTTCAACAATAAAGCACATTTATTCTCGGCACACGGGAAGCACACAAATACAATTCCACCAAATGCACACAAAAAAAGAAAACACAATTCCATTTACACAAAAAGCAAACATAAAAGTGAAAACACAGTGCAGAGCTAATACCGACTACCGAGCACACGGCAACACTTATACAATTCTACTTCACAGACGGCGCCGACAACACATACCCAAAACCAAGGAAAAGAAATACCCTCAAGAATGGGGTAGGCCTGAGGCCGAGACCGGGTCGGGCCTACCCGTCTGGTGATGAGACGCGGAGCGGCGATGGCCCCGCAACCCGCGGGCCTCGTGGACAGTGCCTGGCAGGGGGTGGGAACGGGGCCCCCTTGGTCGCACTATCTCAGCGCGGGGGGGGAAACAGGAGGGGGGTTGCTGATGCTCGGGGCATAGAGGATCTTTATTATATGCGACGAGCGTCTCCACCTCGGCCAGGTCGCGCTGTCGGCCTCCCAGGGGTGCAGCTCCCTGCACGACGCGAGCACCCCCTCGTCCGCCCTCGCCGCCTCTCCACAGCTCGTCCCCTCCGTTCCGACTTCAACGCACACGACGAGCAGCTCCACCGCCCGCGAAGTCTTGACTCTCTGTTCCGACTCCTTCGCCTCGTTCCGACCTTTACTACTCCTTTCTTCCTCGTTCCGACCCCTCGTTCTCGTTCTGCTGACTCTTTCGCTCCGACTTTTACGACTCCCTTCTGACTGACGAACACCGTCCTTTTATCCCCCCCGTAACTTCGCCTTTGACCCCCTCCCTTTGACCTTTCACCTCCCTCCCCATTGGCCCGACAAAAAGGGGGCGTGAAGGCTTTGATCCACAAATTTGCATATATCGATCGCCCTGGGGGCGGGGCCAATTCGCCCCTCGCTCACCGATTGGACGGCAAAAAGTGGGCGTGTGTCGTTTTGGATCCGTTTTTGAAGCAGAAAATCCGTGGTTTTGTACACGCTGTTCAACGTGCGCCCTACACGAGTCCAGCATCGGTGCCCATGAGTGGCGCGAGATGACGGTGATGCGATGGTGGCGAGTTGTGACGGTAAAGGTCGTGGCGGTTGTGGTGAAGCGGCGTTGTGGTTGGTGGTTGTTGTTGTGGTTGTGATGGTGGCGATTGGTCCAAAATAAAGATAGTAAAAGAAAAACGGCTATCTTGAAGAGTCGCAGCACGTATAAATGACATGTATTCCCACTAGACAACGGGTTTGGGCCTAACTACACATGCACTTACCGAGATACCTCACCTAAGGGACCTGAATGGTGGTTTGCGAATCTGGTAACCACAACAATATATATATATATATATAGATATATATATATATATATATATATGTGTGTATATGTATATATATATATATATATATATAGATATAGATATATATATATATAGTGCGGTTATGATTTAAATCGTTGAGCGGCAGCCTATTAATTATATTATATTATAACCGCACGAGAAATCGAAGTGTCAACATCACCGTCATACCGAAGAAAAAAATATTTAAAAAAAAACAGGGAGTCTGGAACACTGACGCGAACCATTACATCGACATGTTTTGACTTATGAGTAACTTACAAGTAACGTGTGTCAACGATCGCGTAACGTGCCTACAACACGTTACTCAAAGGTTAGAAATAAGTTTCGGGTATGCTAAACATTACCTCGACGTGTTTCTACTGATGAGTAACTTACAAGTAGCGTGTGTCGACGTGTGTCAACGATCGCATAACGTGCCCACAACTTATGGCCAGCGTATGCGGAACGTGTGAGTCATACGCTGGCATACGTCGAAAAATTTCAAGCATGTTAAAATTTGTCGACGAGCACGGCGTACTACGACGTATGCCAGCGTGCTCTTAATGTATACAAAACTTACCCATAACGTATTCGACGTGTGCCAGCGTTTTTGACAAATCTTTCATACGTCGGCATACGCTGGCTCAATCGTCAAGGTGTGACAGGGCCTTAACCGGCGACTCGCTGTCCGAGGCAGAATCTCTGGCAGTTCCTTCTCAGCTTCCACAAACTTTGTAACTTCTTTTTGACGAGTATGGGCACGCGTGGAGTGGGGGCGGGGTTTTCCCGGCATGGGCGAAACCCTGCCCAGAAAGGGCGGA
>NC_140973.1:59427332-59569832 GCF_056783735.1 Eptatretus burgeri
CCGTAGCTTCGCCTTTGACCCCCTCCCTTTGACCTTTCACCTCGCTCCCCATTGGCCCGAGAAAAAGTGGGCGTGAAGGCTTTTTTGATCCACAAATTTGCATATATCGATCGTCCTGGAGGCGGGACCAAATCGCCCCTCGCTCACCGATTGGACGGCAAAAAGTGGGCGTGTGTCGTTTTTGATCCGTTTTTGAAGCACAAAATCCGTGATTTTGTACACGCTGTTCGACGCGCGCTCTGCACGAGTCCAACACCGGTACCCACAGCGGGGCAAGAACGGTGGCGATGCTACGGTTGCGAGGTGTGACGTGAAGGTCGTGGCGGTTGTGGTGAAGCGGCGTTGTGGTTGGTGGTTGATGTTGTGGTTGTGGTGGTAATCATGGCGGTTGGTCCAAAATAAAGATAGCAAAAGAAAAACGGCTATCCTGAAGAGTCGCAGCTCGCATAAATGACATGTATTCCCACTAGACAACGGGTTTGGGCCTAACTACACATGTACTTACCGAGATACCTCATCTAAGGGACCTGAATGGTGGTTTGCGAATTTGGTAACCACAACAATATTGTTACGGTTGTGGAAATTCGCATTACACCATAAAGGGTCCTCAGATGAGATATATCGGTAAGTTCATGTGTCGTTAGCCCAAACCCGTTGTTTCGAGGGAATATATGTGATCCATTCGGGTTGCGATTCTTCAGTTCGTCGTTTTTCTTTGGCTATTGTTAATTTGGTGCAAGAACAACAACGAACATCGCCACAACCAACATCTCCATGATCACGCCATTCACTACACGACGCCAAAAATCACGCCATTCACTACACGACGCCAAAAATCACGCCATTCACTACACGACGCCACCTTCCACAACTACGCTACCACATCTTCGCCACTTGCCATTCAATGAGCACCGTGCGGTCACGATCTCCGCGGGACGGATGGGAGGGGCGGAGTGGCAGCGGCAGCCGGGGTGCGAAGGGGCATCTCCCGCCCGAATCTTTCTTCCCTCGTCGTACGGCGCGGGGGGAAGAAAACCAACAATGCCTGTGGGATTTTTCCTTCTGCTTTTCCCGCGCTTTGGCATGGGGGAGATGCGATTTGGGCCAGAGGTCAAAGGTGAAAAAAGGTGGGGGCCTGATTTTGGGGAAATAATTCCCTGCCCCCGAGCCAAGACTGACTTTCCTCGCCCCACACGGTGCGGGGAGGGGGGAACAAGAGGGCACGCCCCTATTTGGGAAGCTTCCAGAAGGGAGGTGGAGCCAGAAATAAGGCGGGGCAAAGGGCGGAGCCCCGCGCTACAAAAGGGGCGGAACGAAAACGCGAGAGAGAGAGAGAGGGTGAAGTTGAGTTTTAGGCTGAACGCGCGCGAGTGAGGAGAGCTCGGCGGGAAAAGGGCGAACGCGAGCGAGTTAGGAGAGCTCGGCGAAAAAGGATAAACACGAGCGCGGAGAGCTGAGTGGAGTTCATGAGGAGAAGCGTGAGCGGACGTGGAGGCTCGCGGACGAGACCTCGCTTGCCGGACCATGCTGGTTGGGTCGCTCCGGACCGAGTGCGCCTCGAGGGGATCGGCAGTGCTGGCGGGGCCGGATCATGGTGGACACCAGCTCGGGGAGCTCCCTCCGGTCACGCTCTTTCAATCATTTCTTTTGGGTTTTTGTATGAATGGTGTGGCGCCGTGTCCTGTAAAGTAGAATAGTGTAAGTGACTGTGCTGTGAATAATTGCTTATTCGGTTTTAACTCTTTCCCTGCTTCCTTTTGATGTAAATACGTGCTCCCTTGTCTGAGAGTGCAATAAAAGTGCTTGCTTGTCCAATTGTTCCCCGTTTCGCTGTGTCCTTTCCTTTGTTGAATCTCCATCTTGCATCATGTAAGGGATTAATATTGGGTTTTAAAACACCCGGTAATTAATCGGAACCGTCAAGGACGACGATAACTCCGCTCGGTTATCCCTGTAATACGGAACGAACCGCTTAAGCGGTTCGTGTCCAGAGTCGGCCTGTGGCGTGGTCCCATCCCTCAGCAGATTACCTGTGCGAGTACCATAGGTATATCGACTTTCGGCGATTTGCCCTATCTCGCGCGGGTGGACTGCGGACTGGGTGGTGGTGGGGTTAAACCCCCACCCGTGACTGGTTTCTGGCGGTAGTCCCAGGAGGGTCACGACTGAATTGTCCGTTTCAGTGGGCGAAGCGGCCGCCATTCGAGTCTAGCGGCCGATCGCACGCCGGGCGGGCCAGAATTCGCAACAAATATATATATATATATATATATATATATATATATATATATATATATATATATATATATATGTATATACAGGGGGCTGCAAAAGTATGTATACAGTAAGGATTATACCAGTATTACCAGTTTTATAATAGTGGTGCTTGGATTCATTTTATACTCGTGAATGCCGGGGAAAAACAGTTTGAACATTTGAGGGATTAATATGTTTATTATTGATATTGTTGCGGTTGTGGAAATTCGCAAACCACCATTCAGATCCGGTAGGTGAGATATCTCTGTAAGTACATGTGTAGTTAGCCCCAAACCCGTTGTTTAGAGGGAATAAATGTGATTCATTCGGGCTGCGACGCTTTGAGATAGCCGTTTTTCTGTTCTATCTTTATTTTGAACCAACCACGCTCCAACCATCACACAACAACAACGACGCCAACAGCCACGATCTTTACCTTCACAACTCGCTCCCGCAAGCATCGCATCACCACCACCATTCCAAACGGCACCATGGCCATAAACCACCACCATAAACCCTCCACCACCTTCACCTCTCTCCTTCTGCGGCTATTCCCGCACCACCTGTGAGCACCGAGCGTCGGGCTGTCCTGGGCTCGTACAAGATACGCGCCGAGCCACGAGTGCAAAATGCGGCCTTTCCGAGGAGAATTCGGATCAGGAATGCTACACGCCCACTTCTGATCCGTCCAATCAGCAAGCGCGGGGCGGTTTGGCCCCGCCTCCAGGCGCGTCTGTGTGGAATCGAGATATGCAAATTGTAGGATCGGGGAGATTCATGCCCTTTTTTCTCCGTCCAATGGGCGAGTGTAGCTCCACCCCCGAGTTCGTCCTGATCCGGAAATTTGCATATGGGTTCTCCTGCTGGCCTATAAAGCGCCGAGCGCAAGGCGAATATGGGCAGAGTCAGTTTTGGAAGAGCGGATAGTGGCAAAAAAGCGAAGAGAGTTTTGGGGCAGAGAGAAAGAAGAGTTGTTGCGCAAGAGTTGTTGTTGCGAGGCAGTCAAGTCAGTTTGGAAGAGCGGAGTGGAGTCGGGAGGCGAGGGCGTCCCGGTGGTTTTCGGCAGTCGGCTGAGGAGAATTGGGGGAAGAGTCCGAGGAGCTCGGGTCCGAGACAAGGAAGACGGCGGTCGGCGACGAGGTTGTGGTGGAATCGCTCGTCACGGGACCCAAGCAAGCCAGCTATACTCTTTCCCCAGAGCATCAACAATTCCCCCTTTCCCCCGCGCTGAGATAGTGCGAAAAGGGGGCCCCCTTCCCACCCCACTCCAAGCGGTGCCAACAAAACCCGCAAAGGAGCACAAAGTCAGGGCACCGCGCGCTGCCACATTTGTGGCTCATCACGAAGACGCGGGTAGGACCCACCCGGTCTCGCGGACCTGACCGCTCCTTCAGGTCCCGCGCAAATATTGGCCCACAGACCCCGTCTGCCCCCTTGTCTTTGAGGGTGGCCTTTTCTTTTGCTTTTGAGTAAATGTGTTGTTGGCGCCGTCTGTAAAGTAAAACTGTTTAAGTGTTGCCGTGTTCTCGCGTAGTCGGTAGTATCTCTGCGTCATTGTTTTTTGTAGCATTTGACATATGTGCATTCTGTTTGGCTGTATATGTGTGCTCTCCGTGTGCCGCGGAATAAATGTGCATTTTGTTGAACTGTTTTCCCGTTTAGTTTTGTCGTTTCTTTCATTGAATCTCCATGTTGCTTCACGTAACGGGTTCGTAGTGGGCTTAATACGCCCGATAATTAATCGGAACCGTCGAGGCCAACGATAACACCGCTCGGTTATCCCGAGAGCACGGAACGGACTGCTTAAGTGGTTCGTGTCCGGTGTCAGCCTGCGGCGAGGTACGATCGCCCGGTCTGCCATCCGCGTGGGTACTTAGGTAGGTCGAGTTTGGCGAACAGCCCTATCCCATGCGGGTGGCCGATTGGCATGATCGTGGTGAGGCCGAAAGGTCTACCCGTGACTGGCTGCGGGTGATAGTTCCAGGAGGGTCACGACAGAATTGTCCGTCCGGTGGGCGACGTGCCGTGATTCGAGTCACGTGGCCGTTCGCACGCCGGCGGGTGCGAATTCGCAACAATATGTTTATCATTGGTATGTTATGATTGATATGCTTGTATAATCAATAAAATACGTTTTGTGCGCACGTTTTGTTTTTCATTACTGTATACCTACTTTTGCAGCCCCCTGTATGTATATGAAGACCACAAGGGGAAAACCAGAGATGTCAGGATGTCAATTTTGAAGAAACTGAAAAACAAAGTTTCAAGACTTTGGTGGACTGTTTAATAACTGTCATATAGATTTCTTTTCCAGTAAAAGGAAGAGTGATTATTGGCCGATCAAATTAAGCATGTAGCATTTGCCAAGCTTCTGTGTTATTTAATTTAAGAGCAAAGAACGAATCAATCTTGCAAACTGACATCACTGGTTATTCCCTTGTTTAAAATTGCCATGCAATTTTAACCCAGGATGTGTAGCAAATTCATGCTTGTTGGTTATTAGCATACATTACATGACTTTGGTGATCACAAATTATTTTTTTCAACATTAAACGGTCATTGTTTTTTGTTTGATTGGTGTTCAACGCCATACTCAAGGGTATTTCGCTTATATGATGACGGATTCTCCATTTCTTACTCCGTACTACTCAATATGATGGAAAACCGGGAGGAAACCAAGGATAAACCACCCCCGCGATAGCCGAAGTCACCTCATGTGACTCCCTCATATACCTAAGCAAGTTGATTGGGCGGTGGGTACATCGAATGAGGATGGGTACTCAGACGCGCTAACCATTAAGCCACAGCGTGGGTCCCATAAAAGTCACAATAATGGTTTGACCAGGCTTGAACCACGATATGCACCAACTACGGAGCCCATGATATAACCAAATAGGCCATTGTAGTGCTCAGAGTTTATGCTGTGAAAGTTTTACAACCTTTCATTTTTTAGTTTCTCAACTCTGAATATTATGGTGGAACAGTTAACATCAATGAAAGGGAGATAACCAGGAGTAAAGTACTGACAACCCTGGGTTTCTACTTCTTCAGCTTTGACAACACTTGTTTTTTTTCATTGCACGGCTTAACTTTATACCATATAAATTATGTGCCACCCCTGGTTATTTGTTAAAGTAATATTGTGAGAGGAAACCTTATGTTGCCAACTATTGGTAGGTGCAATAACCCTGAAATTTATAAAAAGTGACATCTCTGGTTTTCCCCTTATGGTCTTCATATGTATGTATATATATATATATATATATATATATATATATATATATATATATATATATATATATATATATATATATATATATATATATATATATATATATATATATATATATATATATATATATATATATATATATATATATATATATATATATATATATATTTATATATATATATATATACAGTGGGGAGAACAAGTATTTGATACACTGCCGATTTTGCAGGTTTTCCCACTTACAAAGCACGTAGAGGTCTGTAATTTTTATCATAGGTACACTTCAACTGTGAAAGACGGAATCTCAAACAAAAATCCTGAAAATCAAATTGTATGATTTTTAAATAATTAATTTGCATTTTATTGCGTGAAATAAGTATTTGATACATCAGAAAAACAGAACTTAATATTTGGTACAGAAACCTTTGTTTGCAATTACAGAGATCAGACGTTTCCTGTAGTTCTTATCCAGGTTTGCACAGACTGCAGCAGGGATTTTGGCCCACTCCTCCAGACAGATCTTCTCCAGATCCTTCAGGTTTCGGGGCTGTCGCTGGGAAACACAGACTTTCAGCTCCCTCCAAAGATTTTCTCTTGGGTCCAGGTCTGGAGACTGACTTGGCCACTCCAGGACCTTGAGATGCTTCTTACGGAGCCACTCCTTAGTTTCCCTGGCTGTGTGTTTCGGGTCGTTGTCATTCTGGAAGACCCAGCCACACCCCATCTTCAATGCTCTTGTTGAGCGAAGGAGGTTGTTGGCCAAGAACTCGTGATACATGGCCCCATCCATCCTCCCCTCAATACGGTGCAGTCGTCCTGTCCCCTTTGCAGAAAAGCATCCCCAAAGAATGATGTTTCCACCTCCATGCTTCATGGTTGGGATGGTGTTTTTGCGGTTGTACTCATCCTTCTTCTTCCTCCAAACACGGCTAGTGGAGTTTAAACCAAAAAGCTCTATTTTGGTCTCGTCAGACCACATGACCTTCTCCCATCCTCCTCTGGATCATCCAGATGGTCATTGGCAAACTTCAGACGGACCTGGACATGCGCTGGCTTGAGCAGAGGGACCTTGTGTGCGCTGCAGGATTTTAATCCATGATGGCGTAGTGTGTTACTTTTGGTTTTCTTTGATACTGTGGTCCCAGCTCTCTTCAGGTCATTGACCAGGTCCTGTCATGTAGTTCTGGGCTGATCCCTCACCTTTCTCGTTATAATTGAGGCTCCACGAGGTGAGATCTTGCATGGAGCCCCAGACCAAGGGAGATTGACTGTTATCTTGAACTTCTTCCATTTTCTAATAATTGTGCCAACAGTTGTTGCCTTTTCACCAAGCTGCTTGCCTATTGTCCTGTAGCCCATCCCAGCCTTGTGCAAGTCTACAATTTTGTCCCTGATGTCCTTAGACAGCTCTCTGGTCTTGCCCATTGTGGAGAGGTTGGAGTCTGATTGATTGAGTGTGGACAGCTGTCTTTTATGCAGATAACGGGTTCAAACAGGTGCAGTTAATACAGGTAATGAGTGGAGAATGGGAGGGCTTCTTAAAGACAAAACTAACAGGTTTGTGAGAGCTGGAATTCTTACTGGTTGGTAGGTGATCAAATACTTATTTCATGCAATAAAATGCAAATTAATTATTTAAATATCATACAATGTGATTTTCAGGATTTTTGTTTTCGATTCCGTCTTTCACAGTTGAAGTGTACCTATGATAAAAATTACAGACCTCTACGTGCTTTGTAAGTGGAAAAACCAGCAAAATCGGCAGTGTATCAAATACTTGTTCTCCCCACTGTATATATATATATATATATATATATATATATATATATATATATATATATATATATATATATATATATATATATATATATATATATATATATATATATGTGTATATACATACATGCATATATACCCACGAGGTGGTTTCCTATTAATATTGGGAATTATATATATATATATATATATATATATATATATATATATATATATATATATATATATATATATATATATATATAGTAGTAAAGGTGCCCGTCTTGGACGGGCGTCACTGGCAACATATGGTAAAAGACAGATAGCATGAATGTATTTTAAACAATATATTATGTCATTTTTATCCATTGATTAATTATCATTCAGGTTTTCCCCTTCGACTGTCCCGCAGTCGCTCCACTTCGATGACATTACCACAGAGTTTAGTGACTACACAACGTGTACCATTCGTGAGTTCCGGAGGATCCATAGAGCGCATTAAAATTACAGAACACCCTACTTTAAAGTGATTCCAAAGGCCGGATCAGTTTCGTCTACATATTCATATCTTGTAGATTTTAGCTGATTCTGAAACTGTTAACAGCATGTCGATCGGATGGTTCTGTGATTTTCTACGGTCGTAAACAGAAGTACGACTTAAGCCTGTACGCCACTATGCGGAGACCCAAGGACCTAATATTTCACAACAAACTAAAAACTCACAAAATTTGAAGATATTTTAAATAAACAATTTATTGTAATATCAATTAAATATCATTTTTATCCATCGATAATATTAATTGTTCTGTACAGCTATAGTTGTTCTCCTGGGATCTGCACATCCATCCACGATCTATGTTCAAATGAAGTGCAGTAGGAATAATAAAAACAGCACCGTGCGGGAGTATAGGTAATCTCTCCAAAGCTCTCGGAAAGCCTTAAAATGCATCACGATCGGTTTGATTGTGAACAGATATGCGGACGGATGGACATCGAGACCGGTTTTATTAGGTCATCATGAGGGTAACGCTTGATATTACGCATTGAAATAGAGATATGAATACTCAAGTGAGTTATTAAATGTCTATGATTGATAGCTTATTGACAGCTCAATAACATGAGCAATTTACTTTGGCGTATAGTGATTAATAATAACATACTCTACAAAAGGTTTTACGAACTCATCTTCGTGGTCCTCTAAAAAATGGGAAACATTTTTATTTTTTTTGTGCAATAATTCCTCCCATTTTGCACATGGAGAACATGAACTGTTTAATGACCATAATCATCAAAACAAATTTTGAGGGTCCTCTTAAGGAAGACAATAATATCTTCTATATTAATATTTCGGCACGCCCCTTTTTTGTTCCACCATCAGATTTTCCACCATCAGATTACTATATATGTCAAAGCTTGTTTCATCCCATGCAGAAACAAAAATCTAATGGTGGAACAAAAAAAAGGGGCGTGCCGAAATATTAATATAGATAATATTTAACTACCATAATCATCAAAACAAATTTTGAGGGGCCTCTTGAGGAAGACAATAATATCATTACTATATGTCAAAGCTTGTTTCACTTCATGCAGTAACAAAAATCTGATGGTGGAACAAAGAAAGGGGCGTGCCGAAATATTAATATAGATATGTATGTATGTATGTATATATGTGTATATATATATATATATATATATATATATATATATATATATATATATATATATATATATATAATAAAATATAAAAATGAAAAATATGGAAATAATTTTTATAAAATGAAAATAAGAGACCACTCCAAAAAAATTTTAAATCGGCATCTCTTCATGTATGGCAGCCATTCCATTCCAGTGTCTGTTGAATTCCAACACAGGCACACCTCATTCTACTTCGTGAGGTACTGATTAGGTGATCACCTGAACCGAATCTTATTTTACAAGGAAAAGTATTTTAAAAACTCACTGCTGTGGTCATCACTATCCTCTTGCAATAGGACCAGCTGGATGGCAAAAACAGTGCTAGTAGTACCTCAAAAGTAATTGGAATCAAAAAAATAACTATTGACCATGCCAAAAGAGTTGAAAAGAAAAGTTTTGAGTTAGGAAAAGAAGGGTTCAATTCTGGCTTTACTGGTAGAGGGATACAGTGAGCGTCACGTTGCTTCCATCCTTAAAATTTCAAAGACGGCGGTTCATAAGAACAAGGTCAAGCAGCAGACATTGGGGACAACAAAGCTTCAGACTGGCAGAGGGCGAAAACGACTTTCCACTGACCGGGATGATCGCCAACTCATTCGAATGTCACTCAACAACGGTAGGATGACATCAAGTGACCTACAAAAAGAATGGCAAACTGCAGCTGGGGTGAAGTGCACAGCGAGGACGGTTCGCAACAGGCTCCTCGGGGCAGGGCTGAAGTCATGAAAAGCTGGAAAAAGCCCTTCATCAATGAGAAGTAAAGAAGAGCCAGGCTGATGTTTGCATAAGACCATAAGGATTGGACCGTAGAGGACTGGAGTAAGGTCATCTTCTCTGATGAGTCCAATTTTCAGCTTTGCCCAACACCTGGTCGTCTAATGGTTAGACGGAGACCTGGAGAGGCCTACAAGCCACAGTGTCTCGCACCCACTGTGAAATTTGGTGGAGGATCGGTGATGATCTGGGGGTGCTTCAGCAAGGCTGGAATCGGGCAGATTTGTCTTTGTGAAGGACTCATGAATCAAGCCACGTACAAGGTTGTCCTGGAAGAACACTTGCTTCCTTCTGCTCTGACAATGTTCCCCAACTCTGAGGATTGGTTTTTCCAGCAGGACAATGCCCCATGCCACACAGCCAGGTCAACCAAGGTGTGGATGGAGAACCATCAGATCAAGACCCTGTCATGGCCAGCTCAATCTCCAGATCTGAACCCCATTGAACACCTCTGGAATGTGATCAAGAGGAAGATGGATGGTCACAAGCCATCAAACAAAGCTGAGCTGCTTGAATTTTTGCGCCAGGAGTGGCATAAAGTCACCCAACAGCAATGTGAAAGACTGGTGGAGAGCATGCCAAGACGCATGACAGCTGTGATTGAAAATCAGGGTTATTCCACAAAATATTGATTTCTGAACTCTTCCTCAGTTAAAACATTCGTATTGTGTTGTTTAAAAATGAATATGAACATTAAACTTGTTTTGTTTGTATTATTTGAGGTCTGAAAACACTGAATGTTTGTTGTTATTTTGACCAGTTGTCATTTTCTGCAAATAAATGCTCTTAATGACCATTTTTATTCGGAATTTGGGAGAATGTTGTCAGTAGTTTATAGAATAAAACAAAAATGTTCATTTTACTCAAGCGCATACCTATAAATAGTAAAATCAGAAAAACTAATTTTGCAGTGGTCTCTTATTTTTTTTTCCAGAGCTGTATAATATATATATATATATATATATATATATATATATATATATATATATATATATATACGTATATATATATATATATATATATATATATATATATATATATATATATATATATATATATATATATATATATATATATATATATATATATATATATATATATATATATACATACATATATACGTACATATACATATATATATATATATATATATATATAAAATTTTATATCGTGATCAGTGTTTCTTGATGTGTGCACGCAGCTGGTGCACGGTGGTTGGATGTCCTCCGGAAGGAGACTGTGGAGCTGGATTCACAGTTGTACCGGGAACTCCAGCAAAGATGGGCATCACTTCGAGATAAAGGCCTCTTAAGGTGTGTGTGTGTGTGTGTGTGTGTGTGTGTGTGTGTGTGTGTGTGTGTGTGTGTGTGTGTGTGTGTGTGTGTGTGTGTGTGTGTGTGTGTGTGTGTGTGTGTGTGTGTGTGTGTCCCCTTCCTTCACGATGTGATTTATGGGATGATCAGGTTCCAATCTTTATTGTTTGTTTGGGCTCCGCAAGACACCTTTAATTATGCGATTGGTCTTTGGGAATAGTTTTTGCTACTCTTATGGAAAACATGTCACAAACTACATCTGTGACAAGATGTTGTTTGTTGAGTAGTCCATTGCAAAATGCTCTGCAGGCTATTCATATTGATGAATATTCATCTTACCTGGAATTTTCCAATGTTTTGTTTATTTTATATTGAATTTTTATACTTTTTTTTGTTGTTGTTAATCATTCAGTAAGACATGTAAAAAGTGAACCACAAATTTAACTTGCTCAATGAGGATTAAAATTGACGTGCAAATGCAATTTATTATTGTTTGTGTGGAGTCCAAAATTTGACCTCTGCTGAAGAGGTATGGCTGAGAATTTCTTCCAATTTTCATCTCATGATGGGAATTACAATGTCCAGGTTCTACCAGCCCAGCGTTTCTCAACCTTTGATGGCCCATGGCCCCCCTACCGAGTCACTTAACATTCGTGGTCCCCTGCCCTTCACTAAAAGATGCAGATTTCGTTTTATGAAATTTATTTACTCAGTCTTAAAAGATAAATCAAAGTAAACATTTTTCTAAGCAATACAATCAATCAGACACTTGCTGTTGGGCTTGTCTGACAAGGCCTCTTATGTACGGCTCCGTCTTGGACACAGTAAGGCGAATATCGTTCTCTACGTCAAGACGGTTTCTGGACTTCGTTTTAATGGTCGCAAGGTCAGAAAATCCAGATTCGCAAAGATATGTTGTGGCGAATTGAATGAGCATTACGGATGCCTTCTTGCTGAGTCGTGGATACGCATCCTGAACAGACAACCAGAAGGTGGAGTGGTCTTCTTTGTTACTGAAGACCAGCTTCATTGCTTTTGAAACCTTCAACTCTGCCAGCTCCTCTGCTTCGTCTTTAGGAGGTTCAATTTTGGCGTTAAACGGGTCTTTGTGCTACGGAACATCCAACGGTGCATCGTTGAAATACGATTTGAACTCGGCGGAGAGATTGTCGAGATGTCAAGTGATGCAATCTTTGATGCCGACGGAAGCTCAATCCTCTGCGTCTGCAGGTGCTCGTCCAAGAAAGGAAACGAGGCAGTGGACTCGGCCTTGATTCGTGCCTGCCAGACTTCCATTCTAGCAGACAGTCCGGCAAGCTTGTCTTGAACGTCACTAACTGTCACATCACGGCCTTGCAAGGACTGGTTCATTTCGTTGAGTCTGCCGAATATATCGGCCAGGTCGGCGAGCATCATGACGAACTCTTCATTGTCGAAGTGGACATGGAGGTTGTTTTCGTTGTCTCGCAGGAAGATTTCCACCTCAACCCGGAGTTCATACAGCTGAGAGAGGCATTTCCCCCTCGATAGCCAACGGACTTTGGTATGGAACAGAAGTCCAACATGTTCCGCTCCCATTTCATTGGCCAGGAGTTGGAAGAGCCGATGATTTTTGGCCTTCGCACGAATGAAGTTGATCAATTTGACCGCGACATCCATGACTTCCAGCAAACGAGGCGGAAGAGTCTTTGACGCAAGAGCGTGTCGGTGTAGCGAACAGTGGGAGGACGTCACATGGGGCCATTCGTTCTTCACAAGCGTGATGAACCCTCCTCTGACGCCGACCATCGCTGGGGCACCATCAGTACAAATGTGCTTGATATTCTGCCAACCGAGTCCATTGGCTTCAAAAAAAGATTCCACAATATCTTTGATATCTGCCGCTGTCGTTGTGGTTGGTAGGGTATTGCAGAACAAGAACTCTTCCTTCATCTTTCCCTTTCTCTCGTATCGAGCGAAGGCGATTGACTGGCTCTCCAGGGCGGTGTCGGTAGACTCGTCTAATTGAAGGCTCACTTGGAGCGTGCTTTGTTTGATTTCGGAGCAAACTTGACGGCACACATCAGCGGCCATGTCATCAATCCGTCGTCGGATCATGTCATTAGAGAGCGAAACTTTCTGGATCTTCTTTTTCGCCTCTGGTCCGATCATCAATTCCACCATTTTCTCTGTACTTGGCTTGATAAGGTCCTCAGCAATAGTGTGCGGCTTCTTGCACTTCGCAATTCGGTATGCCCCTTCGTAGCTGGATTGAAGAGCAGGTTTTTCTTCTGGCCGGAATCCAAATTTAGGAAGTGTCGCTTCACGGTCATATCGTGATCGTTTCGCAGACAGAGCGTCGATATTATCTTCCTTCCTTCCGGGATGCATCTTGTCGCGATGGTTTGGAAGGACGGAATGACGCATTTGACATCACGACCGAGCAGTGCAGACATTGCGTGCAGTCCATGCCATCTCGACTGACATTCGTGAATCCAAACTTGATATAGCTGTCATTCCATTTTCGAACCTTCGACATCTGAGAAAAAATTGAAAAAACAAAATTCTAACGTTTATGTAAACATTGGTTTACTATGAATGCTCTGTGGGCTCCGCTTTCTCTTTTAAAATCGTGGTTAAACTCATCTACCCTTTTTACTTTGACACTATGACCGGAGACTTGTCACCCTAATTGTACATTACAAGCTTCTGCATTCTGAATCACAGTTTTTCGGCGTCCGCTCATGGCCACCCGGTCGAAGGCCGATGGCCCCCTTGGGGGGGGCCACGAGCCCCCGGTTGAGAAACGCTGTACCAGCCATAAACACCTGCTTTTGGTTCTGGTCTGCTTTCCTTATGATCATGTATTTTGATTCGAAATTCTTGAAATTTATCTTTTCAAATATTTGTCTTCAGACTCCACTGTACATTTCATTGTTTGTTTTGAATTTATATGTCTGTCATTGTTTTAATTTTATAAGAATTATTCTGCTTGGCCTTTTGCTCCTTCTCTGCACCAGAATCTTTCTGACCTTTTTGTTCTGCTTCAACTCTTACTGTCTCTCCCTCCACACTCTTTGACAACTGTAGGAGTCCAGCTGATGAGACTGGTACAGTACAGTCATGCGCCACTTAACGATGGGGATACGTTCTGAGAAATGCGTCGTGAAGCGTTGTCGTCATTGTGCGAACATCATAGAGTGTACTTACACAAACCTAGATGGTATAGCCTACGACACACCTAGGCTATATAGTATAGCCTATTGCTCCTCGGCTACAAACCTGTACAGCATGTTACTGTTCTGAATACTGTAGGCAATTGTAACACACATCCAAGATCGACGGAAGACTCGTTAGTTTTACCTTTGTGCTGTTCATGACGGACATGTGTGTTGTTAGCGGCTGCTTACAATCTCCTCTCGCATCGATTATAGAAAGGTGAATAAATAGCGTTTGGATTTTATAAATACGTAATCATTGCATCGATGTTATAATTTACAAGTGAAGAAACGAGCATCTGCCAGTTGTGTGATATATTTTCGGAACAGTGCGAATGTTTTAGCAACATAAAAAGCTTTACCAAAAACTAATTTGCGTTTTAATTTTGACTAACAACGATTTATTCACGGAATTTTTTTGAACTCAAAGGTAATTTACTTGCTTGAAGGTAAACGTGCAAAAAATGGGTCAAATAGGGTGAAAATAGGTTGTTTTTTTTTTGGATGTGAGGTCAACATTGGGTCAGGTTGAACGCTGATTTTCTTGAATCCCAATTTAGCGCAATCCCGCTTTTTTTCACGATGACATTTTATGCACCTCAACGATCCCGTTATAACGGGGCCACACTAGTTGTTTATTATCATTATCATGTACTTTACATAATTGTATGTGCTATACTGTACTTTTATATGACTGGAAGCACTATGACATCACTTGGCAATAGGAATTTTTCAGCTCCATTATAATCTTATGGGATCACCGTCATATATGCGATCCGTCGTTGACCGAAACGTCGTAATGCGGCGCATGACTGTATTAGGAAGTGTGCAGCGTTGGTTTGGAGGTTGTTTGTTTCGGTTTTCTCTTTGTATACTGCATTCTACTATTTTCTTGTTAATTTTGCTGTATGTGATTAGCTTTGGCAAGTTCCATTATTCAACTTTGTCATTGGCTGTCCCATTGATTTATTCTATAATTTATCAGTGTACAACCTGAAGCACCCAGGCAGCAATACCTATTTTTATACACAGACCTGAAGGAACATTCGAGGTGAACACTGACATCTTTAAGAGTGTGGCCGTGCGTGTAACTGCACAGCTCACTTGGCCATCTTTGATAAACAAATCTCAGAGGCTGCTTTCATTTCCCCTGACCAGCCGTAACACCACCACGGTAAGTATCCAGTGTGCTGCTCAGTTTGTCATTCATCAACTGCTTCAGTAACTTTGAAGTTTTTATTCTTGGTTTTTAATTTGTAATTTTAATTTATGCATTGTAATGAATTTCCTTTGTAGGCTGTTTCCCCTTTTCAACAAAGCAAAATTATGTTTTGGAACTTTTATTGGCTGATCTTGAGCGATTACTTTTGCTTGGTAAAAAAAGTTGACTGCTTAAGGTTGACACGATTCCACTAATGGGAAGCACCATTTGGGTTGACTTGAGGTCACCCTAACATTGCATTTTACCGGCTTTCCTTATTTTTATTAAGTTTCCGATTAATATTGAGATAAAACAAAAATTGAATCTCACATTAGCAAGGAGCATCTGTTCCAAAGCACACGGCCACAAGATGCTTCACCACACAAGTATATGACGTAGGATGTCATCATGCACATTAACTTTAAAATAGGAATCAAGTGGACCTGGTTAGTAAATATTTACCCATTTGTGGACATTTAATCTATTATTTATGCTGTCTCTTTGACCAAAGTTCTCAAAACCAAATGATTTTGTCAGTTTGTGTGATTATTTATCTGATCTGCACGCATCGAGATATGAAGCGTTAGCTGTTCTTCTTCTTTGTTCGCCTGCAGCACAAGGTTGCAGTTTAGCATCATTGACCAGTAGAAAGCATTGCATCATCTTTGCCCTCAGCCAGAGCAGGAATTTGGAATTTGTTCATTGTGCCAGTGATAGCTCACCTACTCTTTGGGAAGGACACCATGAGATCTTTAAGGTCCACCAACAGTTTGGGCACCCGCTTAACCTCAATCCGAGGATGACTGTATGAGGAAGTATGCAGCGTTACTTGCTGAATCGCCCTGTGAAGCGTTACTTGCTGCACACATTGATGAATCGCCCTGCCTGTGAAACACCATGATGGCGGTTCAAAGCTGGGTTGAGATTCAAACCCAGGCCAGACAGCTTCGAGTTGTGTGCGTATCGCTCAGGCAGGGGTCTTCAAATAATTTTGGTTGTGGGCTAGAACCAAAAATCTCGAGCAACTTTTGAGCCACACAACCAAAGACATTTTAAACAAGTAAAAGCTACATTGTGTTGACACCATCCCTTTAAAATGTTCTTGCATAAAAGTTTATATATTGGCTCCCCATTCTCACTAACATTCTTCTCTCAGGCAATTGGGTCATTAAGCAGGATTATTACAGTCGACAACTGAATAAAATTAATAAATAACAGTTACCATACAATCGACACTTTTGTATACAGTTGTAAACTAATAATCCTGCTTAACGACCGAATTGCTGTCAGGTCAGGTCAAGCCAGATCAGATCTGTGACTTGCTACAGGTATCGTGTAAATATGTACTTACCTGTTTCATGGTCGGGTTGTCGACGACTAAGCTGTCTCCCCCACCAGGTTATCTGGTGAGGAGGGTATATTAAATGGACACTCAGCAGGATGAAAAAAAAAAACCATATCAAAGGGTGGAGGAGATCGTTGTGAGCCAACGGCCATCCATATTTAGTGCCGAACTGTGTTTGTGGACGTCCTGCATTTGGGTTACTTTTGTGAGGAGGTTGGTGGCAGGATTTGCACTCCGGCCGCCGTTAAACCTTCACTCAGCAAAACACAAGAAAACCGCAAAGAGAATTGAAAACCAACTCCGTGGGAGTACTTCCTGTGCAGCTGCCCTCCGCAGGGCAGCTCACTGGATGATGAGATTGGGACAAAGCCTTTGGGCCCCCTACCCTTTAACAGGAGGAAAACCACGGGGTAACCTTCCCAAGTCCGATTGCGGTAGTGTGTGTCGGGGTGGTGCTGAGGTGTCGTCCACCAGACGGTGGTCTCCTTGGGTTAACCTGTCGCGGTCCCTTCGGGTGGGTGCCTGGAATGTCCGAAGAGGATGATCACCTGTCTCTGTTATCATCTGAGCTCAAGTGTTTGAACATCGGTATTGCAGCACTATCTGAGCTTCGGAGACCGGATAGTGGTGAGATCATGGCAGGTGGTTATCCCTACTATTGGTCTGGATGGTTTATATGAGACATGTGTTGGTCCCTGTGGGTCTGGAACTGTGAACTAAAATACCTGGTTCATGGTTTCAGCGCTCACAGGCTCATCGCTGGACTTGGTATTCCAACAATGGTGGTGTTGCAAAGGGGATTGACCATGTGCTCGTTGATGGTCGCTGGAGGACGATCCAGAACTGCAGGGTCTACCGCAGTCCTTAGTTCCTCAATACCGACCACCGGCTTGTGGTAGCAACTCTGAAATTGCACCTTAAATCCAGGAGAATGGTACCATCCCAGCCTCGACTGGATATTGGAAAGCCAAGGATGAGAGGGTAGCTGAGGAGTTTGCGAACGGCCTGAGTAGGGAATTGGGGGGTCTGGGTACTATGGGGAATATAGAAGAGTTTTGGAGTGCCTTCAGGACCACCATCCTTGATGTTGCCAGTGGATGTTTTGAAACTCACCGTAGGGTGAAGAAGAATTTTGTCTCAAGGTTATACTGGATACCATTGACCAGTCAGTCGCAGGGCCAGGCTTAATGGCAAAGTTGAGCTGTTCAGGGACTTGAGGCATAAAACCGTACATAAGCGATGAGCCTGTGTCGTGGGGCAGATTAAGTCAGTATCCCACAAGAATCTTTCAGTTGATGGTACAAGCTCCAAATTTGGTATACATGTGCTCCAGGACCCATTCTCTCAGAAAAGTACGTTACCCACGTTGAAAAACAAAATGGCCACCATTTTTCAAGATGGCCATCTCATAATATAGGAAAAAGGGTTTTCAGTGCTAAACGTCGATAAACAGGAACATGCTATTTATCTAAATGTTAAATAGATTGTTTTTTGACTGGAGAAATATATTTTGGCACTAATATTCGAAAATGGTTACCAGTTTTCAAGATGGCGGCCATTGCATGACTTAAAATCAGTACTTTTGTTGCTGTCTTACAAAATTATCACAGATATTGCTGGGCAACATCTGTGATCATGTATTGAGGTGATGCGGTCAAGCTCGATTACATTATGTGAATAAGAGTGATGTTAAAGCACAACCAGGGCACACTGGTGACATCACTGCTGTGAGACTCAGCATGGGGTTCAGTGTCAGCTTATAGTGTACTACTTGTAGCTGGAGTTTACTTATGTAAACTGTAGTTTGTAGTATACTCGAGTGTCCCAAATGCTATCTAATAAGCCCCTGTATATATTTCAGCTCGAAGTATAGCTCGTTGTAGTATTACACTATTAGATAGCCACGCCTGAATTGACAGGATGTGCCAGCGCGGGAGAGCCGAGCCAAGGGTAACAGGGCTTCAGTTACCCGGAAGGTGTACAGATCACACTGGACTTAAATGGCACTGGATGAACGATCGGGCTAGGTGTAGGGCGTTTGAATGTATGAACCTAGTTGTATCCCATATCTTATGTGCTTAAATGTATTTTGTACAGTTAGGTGGTAAAAGGATAAACCCTCGGCCTTAACCTGTTCAATATGTCCACTAATAATCCATTGAGTTGTACTCCTAAGACTGACTGGAGGAAGTGTTGCCTCTGTCAGACTGATACAAAAGAAGAGTTGAAGTCTCGCCCAACCCGTTATGAATGTAGTTCTGATGGTTATTCCATGATAGCAAAAAATCTACCACAATTTCAGGCAATCCACCAGTTACCGATCAGGTTAGACCCATCCAGATTGGATGAAGGAGGTGGTATTGAGAATACCCTGAGGTGAAATAGTGCCAAGTATCACCAAAATTGTCACAAAATGTTTGACAGCTATAAACTTGAGCGTGCCACTAAAAGAGCAGCTGAAATTCAAAATGATCCAGGAGAAGGGCACTCAAAAATGCGAAGAACTCGCATGGAAGTGCAACGGTGTTTCCAATGTGAATAGATACAACCAAAGTCGAAGTTGCGACAAGCCGTGACCATGCAGCTAAATGAGAGGCTTAATGAATGTGCTCGCAATCTTAATGATGGCAAGCTTTTGGCTGTGTTGAGCGGTGGAGATGTGGTTGCCCTGGAACTGAAATACCACTACTCTTGCTGAACAGCTCTGTATCATAGAGAGAGGGCACACATTGCAGCCAAGAACAAAGAACACAACAACAAGACAGAGCTCTTTGGGTTCCTTGCTGATAAGATCGTGACCATGTGTCCTGACAATGTCGTTGTTGTGACCAAAGGAGATCAGGCTCTTTCCAAAAGATCCATCAGTCTTGATGGCTTAAGTCCTTGCAACCACGAGGAAGCCGACTCCAGAATCTTCACTCATGCTCTTCATGCAGCCAAGCAACAGATGATGTCTGTTTTGATTAAAGCATGTGATACAGATGTTCTCGTTGTTGCCGTCAGTGTTTTTGCTACCCTCCAAGACGCAGGCATGGAAATGCTGTGGGTTGAATTTGGCCAGGGTCAGTTCATTCAGTGGTTGCCAATTCATGACATGGTGGCGAATCTTGGCCCAGACAAATCCAGTGGCATGCTGTTCTTTCACGCTTTCACTGGCTGTGATATTTTGTCAGCTTTTTGCGGAAAAGGCAAAAATACTGCATGGCAGGCATGGGAGGTTTACCCTCAAGTGACTCCCGTCTTCAAGAAGTTAAGTCAGTACCCACCAGTCGTGGAAAATGCAGACAACGTCCTTGAGAAGTTTGTCATCACCATGTATGACAAGAACACCACTATGGACAAAGTTGATGAGGCAAGACTGGACTTGTTCGCTCGGAAGCAAAGGTCTTATGATGCCATTCCACCGACAAGCGCAGCTCTCATACAGCATGTCAAACGGTCTGCCTACCAAGCAGGTGTCATATGGGGCCAGGCAACAGTGTGCAAAATGCAAACTGAAAGCCCTGCTAACTGGGGGTGGCAGAAAGATGGTGAGGTCTGGCAAGTCTTTTGGACGACCATTCCACCCATTGCCCAGAGTTGTCAGCAGTTAACAAAATGTGGCTGCAAGACGGAATGCCGAGGGCGATGTAAATGCTATTGCTTCAGTCTCAAGTGTACACAGTTGTGTGCATGCAAATGTGAGTACTAAATGATTGACTAATCCACCACGTGAATCAAAAGATAATAATTTCCTGCTGTATATGTTATATTATTCTTCATTTTTTTTCTTTTTGCAAAATGTCATGCTAAAAGAGCCTGTCGTCATTTAATTACGATTTTGTAAGTGCAAAAATGGATTTTTCTAACTCAAAAACATATATTTTGATGCATAGAACATTAAAATAGCATTATTCCATCAAAATTTAGCTCAAACACAGATTCAAACCACTTCAAATGGCGGCCATCTTGAAAAATGGCGGCCATTTTGTTTTTCAACGTGGGTAACGTACTTTTCTGAAAGAATAGGTCCTGGAGCACATGTATACCAAATTTGGTGCTTGTACCACCAAGTGAAAGAATATTTCAGTCATCTGCTGCACTAGTGCTGAGGATGGACGAGGAGGCCTATGTGCGAGGAATCTGTGAGGGGGTAGAGCATCACCTGTGGTCAAGTGATTCTCGTCCTGCTTACAGCGGAATTCGCGCATTACATTCCTCCAAGCCCGTCCCTTGGTGAACTGCAGTTCGAGCGGAGGGTGGGGTGCTCTTGATAGAGGAGTCCAAAGTGGAGGGTCGCCGGGCCAGTTACTTTGAGCAGCTGTACCCGGTTAATCTACCAGCTGTTGAGTTGGATGTCAGGGGTGTTACTGTCCTTATTGCTGAGCCTCCTATCAACTGTGATCCACCTTTGTTTATGGGAACACAGGCTGTGGTGAACTGATTGAAATGGGGTAAAGCTCCTGGGATCTTTACCTGGAGCTTTTGTTGCTGTCTTACACTACTATGTAAGACATCCATGCTGAACTTCTCAAGGCTGGTAGAAATGCTGTGCTCATGTCATTGCAAGCAGTTCTGTGCCCTGATGATACAGGCATCATCCCCACTGACTGGAATAGAGGCAATGTTGTCCCTCTCTGGAAAGGGAAGGGTGATGGCCAGGACTGCAACACCACCCGAGGGGTGGTGATGCTCTTAGTGCAGGGCAAGGTCTTTGCTTGGATAATTCTTGAGAGGACTCGCCGTCATCTGCTTGAGCACCATCTCCCAGAGCAGTCAGGCTTTACACCAGAGGTCAATGATTGACCATATCCTTGCCCTTCGGGTCCTCACCGAATGCAGACGAGAGTTTCGGCAGGGGCTGCTTGCAGCCTGTGTTGATCTCTGAAGCGTTTGATTCAGTGAACCGGGATACCCTCTGGAGGATTCTTAGTCTTCGTGGGGAGCAACCAAAACTGATCAATCCGATGTCTGAACTATACTCTGGAATTGAGAGTGCTGTCAGATGTGGTGATACCATCTCCGACTTATTTCCAGTTGTTACTGGAGTTCATCAGGGGTGTGTATTGGCCCACACACTTTTCAGTGCTTGTATGGACTGGATTCTCGGGAGGATGACTGCGAGATTAAGCTTCGGTGCGGTTTTTTTGGAATGTCAAGATCTCTGACCTTGATTTCGCAGATGATGCAGTCATCTTTGCAGAGACTGCCGATATCCTTTGGGGGGCCCTCGTGGTACTGAATGAGGAGTCAGAGCCTTTGGGATTACGGGTTTCGTAGTTCAAAACGAAGATCCAGGCTTTCAATGACATCTTGGAAGTTGCTTTCTTGTCTGTACCTGTTTGTGGTGAGGATGTTGAGGTTGCAGAGAGATTCACTTACCTTGGCAGTGATATTCATGTCAGGGTGAATATACTGATTCTGGCTCACTTTTCCCCATGTAAATGAATGGGGGATTTTCAGCGATTCATTTTTTTTTTTCCCCCTAAAAAGTAAACCCCCTTTTTATCCCAAGGTAAATTTATTTGTCTCCCCTTTTAACCTCGGGACACTTTTTTTTCAAATTACCAATGCAATAAGATAAAGATTTGTTCAAGTAGTAATGTGATTTGCCAAAGGTGATTCTCAAGAAATATCTGAAACGTGTAAGCCTCAGGACACTCTTTTTCAAATAACCAATGCATGTTGTTCAGCTCACTCATTGAACCTAAAAGGATTTGTTCATTCTCAAATTCCTTCAATTGTTTAATTTTCTTTGCACAATAATCCCCATCTAAAATATTTAAAAATAAAAGATTTGAATCTTTATATTTTTTAAGATACCCCTTTTGTGCCATTACAAAATGATAAACTTCTCTTCATGCTCTTGTTTGACCATCTCCTGAGCCACATATCATTTTGAGATTATAGTAAATTGGTTTTTCATTGTTCAATTGATAACCATCAAAGTTTTCAGTCCATTCAAGGATTTTTTTTTCTTTACATCCTCTAACTTACTAGTTTTTAAAATGATTTGCTTATTTGTTTTATTTACCTTTGTTTTAGTTATTTTTTCAATAAGACTTATTTGATATTTTTCACATTCATTATGTTTTCCATTTATATACCAAGACTGAGATTTTCTCCACTATTTAGTTTGATTAATACTTGGTTTGACCATTTATATATTGCAAAAAAACACGACGGTAGCCCTTAAAAAACCCTAACCCATCTTCCCATTGTTAAAACACAATCTATTCTATACACTCTATCATACAATATCCATATGGAACACAATCTATTCCATTATCTAAAATAAATCTCTTATCATCAAAGGCTCCGAATGCCTTTTTATTTACTTCTTCACTATATATGTTATGTTTATAACTTCTTATTGTATTCATTTTCCTATGTTCTTCTTTCTTATTCATCAAACAATTATAATAATTTCTAAAAGTTATTGATTTCTTTATTACATATTTCTTTATTCCCTTTAACCTCTTATCAATCTGATCACCATACTTGTAAGCATATGCCTTTGCTCTCAATCCAACAAACTCACTCATTACTTTTCCACCAAACTCATCCTTAAACTTACCAATAACCTTTTCATTCTTTTTGGAAAATAACTCGCTCTTCTTATTGAAATTACTTGTATCATATACTCCAATATTTTTCTTCATATCTTGAGAAACATCATCAATTTTTATATCTCGGATAAAACTATCAGTGTCCATATACAACAATGAAACATTTTCACCATACTCTTTCTTCAAGCCATTATACAAAGAATCATACATCAATATCTTTGATAAATCAAGAACTGCTGTTCCAATATAAATTGGTTTATCCATTACAATATTTTCCTTTTCCATATGAATAGCAGAAAAGTTCTCTGAAAAAACCTCTTCTCTCTTAAAACTTGGTTTATTTATCAATCTCGAAGCTTCTTTCCAAGATGTTGCAAATCTAATGTTTTGCCTGTTTCCAACATTCTCCATTGTCTTTCCAAAGGCAGCATTATTCATCAATTTATAGAATTCCCCTTCAAATTTTACCTTTGTATTTGTTCTCATATCTGTTTTTAATTTAATATACTTTTTCATCCAAGGACTTTGTTTAAATTTTAAAACTCTATGAATTTTAGCGACTCTCAATCCTTCTCTCAAAAACTGTTTCAAGCTTCTCTGATGCAAAACATATCCCTCTTTATCATAGAATGTTGTTAATAACTTTTCTGTTGATTTGCCTTTAATATTAAAACTTTTATGATAATCACTTAACCATTCTTTCTTTGGAGTTTCTTTCTCACATGCAAAAGGAAGGTCTTTATGCTTATTATGAAGATCACTCGGGTACCTCAAATCAACTTCAAAATTATAACCTTCTTCTTCCTCATTCAATTCCTCTTGAGAAGAAATAACAATATTCATCAAAGCCTTTTCATAATCCTTTTCTTCCACCCACTCTAATTTACCATAAGGCAGAGATTGAGACATTGCCCATCCATACAAATTATTAGCATCAAAATACATCAAATAATTACTATCTTTTTCACTATCATAATTTGGAAGATATTTATTCTTTGCTTTAGCATATCTTTTTGAACATACTTGTGATATTCCACCTCTCTTAGACTTCTCAATCATCAAAAGCATTTCTACATCATTGATTAAATATATATATATATATATATATATATATACATACATACATATATATATATATATATATATATATATATATATATATATATATATATATATATATATATATATATATATATATATATATATATCTCGTTTTGTCATTTTCAACATTGCACTCCAAGCTAAACCAGGGGCTGTGAAATAGTGGGCAGGATCTAATCCATAACAATTTTTATTATGACAGAGTGATCTAAAAGCTTTAAACACATCAGCTAACAATAAAACATCTGTTTTTAGATACAAATCATGATATTCTCCAAGGTTCTTTATCTAAAATATTTTCCAAATTTCTTGTGTGTGTTTATATTCCTTATCACTTATCTCTTCTTCATAAAGGTTATTACAGAAACTTTCTTTTGAAGGAAGTTGTGTTTCTTTAAATCTCATGAATGAATCCATATAATCATAAGGATAAATTCCCTTACTTGTAAAAATTTTCTCTTTACTTTGAATTTCATTCCTTGTTTGAATTTCCTCTCCAGTTACAATTCCCAAGAATTTCATCTTTAATCAGAATTTCCTCTTAGGTTAAAATTTCATTCATTGTTTGAATTTTCTTTATAATTAGAATTTCATCTTCAGTTAGAATTTCTTCATTAATTTCCTCATTAATTAGAATTTCCTCTTTCGTTAGCATTTCCTTTTTTGGAAAGAATGAATGAAGATTTGGAAAAGACCCTGTGGGGCTTAGATTTGATGCTAGGTCAGCTCGTGGTGTTCCCATACACTTGTAAGAATCTAGAAACCTAATACGAGTTAAAGGTTTTGTGGATATCATTTTTGTAAATGAAATATACTTTTGACTTGTGTTTGTTATAGCAGAAATATTCCCTGGTGTTTTTGAAAGTTCATTTATAAATAGATGTGTATCATATTTGGCGCTGTTGTGAAGAAGGACTGGAATAAAAGAAGGAAATTTATAATTAAGATTACAACAGGAATGAGCGGGACCTCTATATTTTCCAGTCAGATGACAATGATCCCTAACTTTAGACTCCTCAATTTCCTCCTCACATATATGACAGATATTGTTCTTTCTAAATTCTAATTTTTCTTCTTCGGTTAATTTCATTGGTTCATTTGTTTCTTTCATTAATTTAGTTAGTCTTATACAATCCTTTTCGAATCGTTTTACAAACTCTTGTGAAGCTTTTTTTCCACTAAAATGTTCAAGTTTATTATACTTTTCTCCAACAGATGATTTGATATAATAACAGAAACCACAAGGAATATGTTTTTGATATTTATTTGTATGTGATTCTTTTGGATAAGGAGAAGCAGTATTTATCTTTTTTTAGGATACATTCAAAATCAGCGTATATCACAAATGGGTGCATGATAGATTTATTATAATCTTCAAAAGAAATCTTTTCACCAGGTTTTGGAATTGTAATTTCAGCTGATTTATGATTACTACAATATTTTGAATGTTGTTCAAATCGTTCTTTTGTATGAAATTAATTAAGACATCGCTTCCAAGGATATATTTTGTTTGCTGTTCTGAATACCTGAGAAGAGATTAATCTTGATAAATTATTGATGTATGTATAATGTGAATTCTTTCCAACACTAAAATATAAAAGATCAATGTGTGTTTCTTCATTTTTATAGTTGTTTGAAATTTTTAATATTTGAACTTTGTTTGTATCCGTTAATCCATATACATTAATAGAAAGATTATTCTTTTTTCTCAAATTTTGGAATATCTGTTAGTGGCATTGGGAATTTCAAATCTTTAATGTCCAAGGTATTCTCATATTTCATATATTGTTTTACTCTTTCTGAATTACAATTTGGTGGATGTAAGTGCGCAAGAACAGACCAGAGAAAACATTTATTATCATTGTTCTTAATATTAACAACTGCCTTCTTTAGTTTTATTTCTTTTGGTAATTCAATATAAGAAGAAGCTTGAAGAGGGTTTGATTTTAGAATGTGTATTTCTAAAAAGATGATTTTTTTTAATATGAAACCCACTTCCTCCCACTGTATTATCAACATCCTCCTCTTGTCTTGATAGTTCTTCATCAACCCCACTATTCAAAAAATCTTGAAATGATGTTATAAAATGAAGATCTGTTCTTGTATAAGGAGTTTGTTCTTCATCTTGTCTTTTCATATTCATTTTCACTCCCATATAAAACTTTAAAGTTTTCATTTCTTTTAATGTCTTTCTAATAACTTTTTCAACATCAGGTTTCACTATTTCAATTGATTCAGCTATTGATGATGGACTGGGTTCTCCAAATTGAAAAATCCTTATTTTTATATGCCCTTTAAATGCCCCATCAGTGTTTTCAATATAATAGTCTCCCTTTACTTTAAACTCATTTTTATTGTGTTTTTGTGATTGAAGATGTCTATTATAACTACTCTTCAAAACATCCTTTGAGCAGATATCACAATGTTTTCTTTCTAACCCAAGAGGAGATCTTTGATGAAATAGATTAAATGTATGTTTGTTTGTTTGAAGGTGTTTTTTATAATGTTTATATTCGTAATTACAAACATTGCAGTACGTTGTATTCACCATATTTATAAAATAAAACTTTGCTTAAACTAAAATTTTCTTGATGAAAATTTCGTTTAATTTACAGGTGAATCTGTGCTTAAAACCATTTTATCCTCCAACTTTTTTCACTTAATAAATACAATGTTTCAAGACACAAAAGACAAGTTTCAATCAATCTCTTCATTTATAAAAGATACTGAGAAATATGTCAAGGATGTAAAATTGAACAAAGATAAATATAACAACTATTGGATAAAAACAATTATGGTGGATAAGATGAGTTCTTCAATTTCCTTCAGTGGAAGGGCTTTTCGTATACCTGGAAGAACATCAATTAAAGTATCTCTAACAAAAGTTTCTCCTCTCCTTCTGGCAATATATTCAAAACTAGAAAAAGCAATGAAACAAGAAAAAGTATCAAAAAATAAAAACCTTATGGATGAAGCTTGAGAAAGAAAAGATAAGACCATCTGTAATATGCAAGGAGAAATTTGTATTTTTTTCAACAACCCTAAAGATGTAAATCCTGATGAAATAAAGGATGTTAATATATCAGGTGAAATGACATTTCGTTCAATGGTAGTTAAGTATCATTTTAAAATTACCTTCAATATAAAAAATGTTGTAGTTGAATCTGGTAATGAAAAAAAGTGTATATATGTATATATATATATATGTATATATGTATATATACATATATATATATATATATATATATATATATATATATATATATATATATATATATATACGATGGTAATGTTATTAAATATGAGTCAATATGCAACTGAAAGTATAGATGAATTTCAGTTTAAGTAAAGTTTTACTTTATAAATATGCTCGACTTTCCTGATTCTCCATATGACAAATTTGAGAATTGTCCTGCCTGTGAAAGACGGGGATTAAACACAGAGTCAAAAGCCTATAAACAATGTATATTCTGTGATTATCTTCAAATTCATGATAATAAAAAATTTTTAAAGGAAAATAATTCTTTTAGATTTACACCAAAAATGAATTACTTGACAAGATTGATTGGAGAAATGAATGTAAAGTATGAGGGTGATAACACACCTTTCCTTACAAGGGAAGAAACTGAACGTATTAGAGAAATGTTCAAAGGATTGTTGTTATCTATTATTCACGATTGCCATTTTCAGGGAAATATCAACACAAAATATTGCATAAATAAAATAATGGATTATCTTAAAATTAAACCTGAACTTAGGATAAAATATAGAGTTTCTTAAAAAGCCAATAATAAATTAAATAACCTGTTTTCCAAATATATAAATGAATGATTTTTTACCCATTTGGGAAAATAAGATAAAATTTAACAATCATAAAAATCTTCCAAATTCATGAAGATGTCTCATAGTTGGTTCAAGCGGATGTGGAAAAACCTGCTTACTTTTGAAGATGCTCCTGACTACCAACTTTTTAGATTATGATAATTTAATAATTTTCACAAAGTCAAGTTTTCAACCTGAATATAAACTACTCTCACAAGGTTTTAATGCTGGTCTTCAAAAAGAGGATATAATCGCTTTTTTAAAACTTCAAAAAAACCTAAATGATTATAACATTGAAGATATAATTCAACTATTTTGTGATACACAGAGATGTAAAAAGAAATCAAAACCGATAACTTGTATTCTTCGTGATAATACGGATGATGTACCGTCTCCCCAAGATTTGGATAAATCAAAAAAGAACCTCGTTATCTTTGATGATTTTGTTAATGAGAGAAACCAAACGGGAATGGACAGCAACTACACAAGAGGGAGACATTCTTCTTGTAATTGTATTTATCTTAGTCAATCGTACTTTCAACTTCCTTGTCGTTCCATCAGAAACAATGCTAATAAAAAATAAAAAAAATGACCGTTTTTACAGCCATTTTTCCCTGCTGTGCAGGGGTTGGCTTTTTCTTGAGGCAATGTTTTATGGCCGGATGCCCTTCCTGCCGCCAACCCTGGTCGCCTCTTACGACACACAGGGATATGGTACACCTATTCTAACCGGGGCATACACCGGGACCAGTACACTGGTACTCATTTCGCCGACCTCAGAAGGATGACAGGCTGAGTCAACCCCCTGGTGTTAATTCAGCAACCAACGGGGCTTGAACTCAGGACATTTGGATCCCAAGCCGCCACCCTAACCATGAAGCCAACACCAGGCTTAGAAACAATGCTAATACATATATTTTATTCAAGTTAAATTCAATTGATATAAATAATTTTTGGAGAGATAATTGTTCTACATTATGTCGTAAAAACGAATTTGGGGATTACATGAAGCACACGACTGAAAAATATAAATATATTGTTGGGAAACAAGATGAGATATTAAGGGATATATTTTTTGTTTTATAAACAATTACAGATATAAATGACAACAATTATTATAAATCTTGTGGGTAAATCTGCTTCTGGAAAAAACTTTAATAAATCAAGGTTCTTGTGTAGTACAAATGAGAAAATTGTAAATTTACTTAAAAAACACCCTGTGATACGCATTGTATCAACAACAACTAGAGCAATAATACCTGGAGAAGTAAAAGGTGAAGATTATCACTATATTTCAGTGGAGGAACATATGCGATTGAGGAATGAAGGTCAAATATTTGAGGAGGTTTCTCTTGGTACAACAAAATATTCACATTGTAAGAGT
Organism: Eptatretus burgeri; assembly: GCF_056783735.1. Taxonomy (NCBI): domain Eukaryota; kingdom Metazoa; phylum Chordata; class Myxini; order Myxiniformes; family Myxinidae; genus Eptatretus; species Eptatretus burgeri. The sequence goes on from NC_140973.1 coordinate 59,456,956, forward strand.
GAGTTCAGGAAACTAAAGGCCCAGTCACACCTTGACGTTTTAGCCAACGTATGCCGATTTTTGAAAAAATTTTCTAAAACGCTGGCACACGTTGAATACTTTATGGGTAAGTTTTGATAACATTGAGAGCACGCTGAAAAACACTGCCATACGTCGTTGTACGCTGGCTTTAAACGTTGTACTTTTTGGTTGTCCTCAAATTTTTGCATGCTTGAAATTTCACGACGTATGCCGGCGTATGACTCACACGTTCCGCTACGCTGGCCACAAGTTGTATGCACGGTCTGCGATCATTGACAGACATCAACACATGCTACTTGTAAGTTAATCATAAGTTGAGACGCCGAGGTAATGTTTAGCGTACCTGAAACTTATTTCTAACCTATGATTAACGTGTTGTTGGCACGTTACGCGATCGTTGCCACACATCGACAGACGTTACTTTTAAGTTACTCATAGGCTGAAAGACGTCGGTATAATGGATCGTCCTTGCGTCCACGGCCAGGACACTTATTTGCAGCATTCTTCAAACTTTTCTTCGGCATGACGAGGATGTTCACATTTCGATGTCTAGCTTGGCTATGATTCCAATTGTCCATCGGCAGCGTCCATTTAAAATAGTCGAGTTTGAGCGTTTTAACACGTTCAGAAGAAACGCTTCAAATTTCCAAAACCCAGCGTCAAAAAAAAGGCGAGTGACAGCAATTTAAATCGTTCATTGTAAACAATGAAAATAGTTGAGTGGTACCGTTTAAAAGTCGTTGAGTGTAAAAAAAAAAATCCAATTGTTGAGCGCAAGCGTCTACTTTCAATAGTGGAGTTTGAGCGATTTAGCACGTTCAATAGAAACGATTAAAATTTCCGAGCGCCAGCGTCAAAAAACAAAGGCGAGTGACAGCAATTTAAATCGTTCATTGTAAACAATGAAAATAGCTGAGTGGTACCGTTTAAAAGTCGTTGAGTGTAAAAAAAAAATCCAATTGTTGAGCGCAAGCGTCTACTTTCAATAGTGGAGATGCAGCCATTTAAATCGTTAAGTGTGGCAGCCTCTGAATAGCAAACCCCACGTCACCAGCAAAGATAAACTGCCGTACGATATGGATAAGTTAGGCTATCGTTGGGCATAGTTTGTGAACGCCGGCTACACGATAATTATTCGTTGGTATACCGTATCTATAAGTTATCGAAGCACTCTATGCACATTATTAGTTCATTGTGCATTTGTCCAACCCGTTATGAATAGACCTAAATCGTAAAAACAAGCCATAGCTCATTGTTGAAAAAGCCCCATAAAAAATTAGCCGCGAAGAACTTCGAACAATGGTGCAAAGATGTCTCCTACCCGTGGACACGCGGACGCGAGGAGGATCCATCATAACCCACACCCTCCCCCTCACACTCACCTACTACTGCCAGCATGAACAAACTACTACTAATACTAATACTGATACTGATACTGCTGACATGGACATCGACTCAAAAAGGACTCGAAAACACTGTTGGGTTCCCCTTTTGTGAACACCATTTTTATATACCAATTCCCAAAATCGCTGGAACACGTCTTTATATGGCAGTTGTAAGTTAGAAACACGTTCATTTATTTTTTTTGTCGACCGGAAGACGTCATTGGAATACGTCTACATACGTCGATGTGTGTTGGGACTACATAAAGAATTGGTTCAAAGCACGTCAAACATAAGTTAGAAATAAGTTTCACGTAAAAAAGACATTACCGCGACATGTTTCGACTTATGAGTAGCTTATAAGTAGCCTTTGTGGACGTGTGTAAGCGTCCGCATATCGTGTGTACAACTTATCCCCATCGCATGCGGAACGTGTGTCATACGCCAAGTACGTCGTAAAATTTTTAACATGTTTAAAATTTCTTGACGTACTCTACTTACTACGACGTATGATAGCGTACTTTAGCGTTCTACTCATGTATACCAAACTTACTCATACCGTATTTGACGTGCCCCAACGTTTTCGACACATTTTTCTTTAGTCGGCATACGCTGGCAAGATCGCCAAGGTGTGACTGCGATGTTGACACTTCCATTTCTACGGAAGTTATGATTTGAATCGTTGTGCGTCAGCCTTTTAATAGGCTACGTCACGACATCGTCGGCGATGCGTGCAACGCGCTATGCCAAAGTTAGACTATCGTTGGGCATAGGTTGTGTAGGCCGACAACAGGTTCAGCATTCGTTGGTATAAGTTATCTATAACACAACGAAACGTTCTGTGTCCGTTACTAATGCGTTATACATAAGACCAAGTCGCTATGAATACGTCCGAATCTTTAAAAAAAAACATCAAAAGTTCAATGTAAGCCAGCGTTTTACATAAATTTTAATATGTTGCCATCGCTGGCTAAAACGTCAAGGTGTGACTGGGCCTTAAAATCTGGTGGTCTTGGGATATTAGAAACTAATCCAGAAGGAACGAGACAAATTATTAAACATCTGAGCTGAGTGAAGATTTTATCATTTGGTTTTGATGTTGATGAAGAAACTCAACACAAACGAATGAAAAGCAGAGATGCAAGTATTAGTGAAGAAGAAATTACAACTCGTATTAATGTTAATAAAGAATTTGATGAAATATTTAAAGAAAAGGATTTATTTGAACACATCCACTTGGATGATGAAGAAAAGGAAAATTTCCCTGTTGATCTTTACAATCCATTAAATGATATTTTCCAATAAATAAATGGATGTGAAAGAAAGAGCAAGAAGATTTCAGGAACATCAAGAGTTGGTTTCAAAAGTTGTCAAACAACAGGAAGACATAAAGAAGAAACACAGACAGAAACTAATGGGCGAAGAAGCATTTGAAAGAAAACAAGAGAAATTTTTTAAACCACTTTTAAAAACTTCCCAAGAAAAAATGAAAGATGTTTCCACACTTCCCACAGGAGAATAGACTCCTAAAAAACTTTAAATGTTAAAAGATTTTGATCAAATGACGGAGGAAGAATTAGAATATGATGATGAAGGTTTATTTCAACAACTGGAAGAGATTAATCAACCCCTTAATTATATTGTGAATGCTCTTCAAAACAATGAATATTCAGCGGATTCAAAAACCAAAGCAGGACTCATTCCAACAGAACAACCAGCAATATTTCATCTTGTTCAAGAAAAGGTATTGATATTTAATGATGAATTAAGGTTCTTGAGTTCTGCTCAACCTCCTGTAAAACTAACTCCGAGATTAATGTTTCTTCTCACAAAAGATGAAAGACAAGGTTCAACTGTGAGGATGAATCAAAGTATATTGATAAACCATTGGATATGAAAAATAATGATGATAAAGTATATATTGATCTGCTGAACTCTGTTGATTATAGGGTTATTCTTTCTGGTAAAAGTAGGAAGAATGAGAAGGAGAAACGCATTATTCAGGCTTTAAGTATCCTTGGTTCAGGTGTTAGTTTTCTTCCAAATGACCCATCACAATTAGTGAATAGACTGTTATTGTTGTTCGGCAGTAAGAAGGCTGTAAATAACATTTGTTTTAATGAAGCATCAGCCATTTTCGACCAGTTGATGAACATGAAAATAATTAATAAATATCAATATAAAGACATTTTATCTCATTAAATAAGATGAGAAGCACAATCCTTAGTTTCAATTTCACAACAAGCGACCACACATCTTCATTCACATACCCACTACAACTTGATACAACAAAAGAATATGAGGCATCTTTATTGTCCATGGAAATTTATAATACCTTATTTAATATAACCGAGAAAAATGACAAGTTTAGTTATAATCCGGGAAGTGGATACAAAACGATAAGTCTCACCCGGAGCATATGAGATTTCTCAAATATCTTCCGAAATTGCTCGTCTTATGAAAGAACAGGGTGATGAACCAAAAAATATTGTTATAGACATTCAAAAACATACTTCAAAATCAACGATTAAACTTAAAAATAACTACAAGGTTGAATTCACAATTGATAATTCATTTGGAGAGTTATTGGGTTTCTCCTCAAAAAAGATTGAAACTAATGGGACGTTTTACAGTGATAATGTCATTCAAATGTCCTCAGGAATAAATTCGGTGTTAATTCACTGTGATTTGATTGATGGTGCTTATAATGATGGAATAAAAACAAATACAATATTTTCATTCAGCGCATACTCAACCCCAATTGGTTATAAATTCAATATGGAACCCAAAAATTTGGTTTATCTCCCTGTATCAGGAAAAACCATACACAGAGTAAATTTTAGGATTACCGACCAAGATAATCGTATGATTTCTTTAAATGGAGAAGTTATATCCATCAGAATTCAACGACATGAAGTTTTCCAAAAAATAAATACGATGGTTATTGTGAGGAAACACGAGTTGGGAAAATATAAAATAATTACAGGGGATGGGATGTTCCTTTCCCCATACTACAAGGGTGAATGTATGTATCTTGGTGGAGGATACTATAAACATAAGAGACAAAGGGGTGTTGGACATCAATTTAGAGGAGATGGGATAATTGATACTCTAATGGGTATTGGTTCAACTATTCTTAAACATAAAGACCTAATTGGTTCAACTGCTTCTGCTGTGGGAAATGTAGCAGGTGCTATAAAGAGTATAAAAGATGCCCAAAAGGAATCTCAAATTACAAGCAATAAAAGAAATTAAGAAAGGCAAAACTCAGTTGTCTCCCCAAGAACGACAGAAAATAATTTGAATACTTGGATCAGGGTTTCAAAAGTTTTAACATCTTTTTTCCTAAATACATACAAGTATGGAAGCAATTGATAGTATCTATGATTTGGATGATACCATTGTCATCTCAAACTCCACTAAAAAAGAAGATTACTTCAAGGTAAATGCAATAACTGGAACAGACTGGAATGCAAATGGTACAAAAAGTTTTGAAATAAATAATCAACAAACCTATTTGAATCTATCCGAAAGTTTCTTGTTGTGTAAATTTAAATTCACTAAGGCTGGGAATAACACAAACGCTGCACTCGTAAATGATTTCTTCTGGAAAATGTTTGATAGTGTTCGTTTGTGCATTGGAACACAAGAAGTTGAAGCGGTTGATTATGTCTCTGCTGTATCTGAAATGATGAAATTTACACTATATTCATTCGGTGATAGAATGGGAAAGGGGTCTGTCGAAGGTTTTATTCCTGATATGTCAACGGGAACAACCACAGATCCTGGATATACTCAAAGGAAAGGAGCGTATAATGATGATACAAAAGCAGTTAATAATTTTACTGTGGCAGTTCCTCTTCAAGGTATATTTGGATTTTTTGATCATGATAAGGTTTTCTATGGACATAAAATTAGATTTCAACTCCAAAGGAATGATAATGAAAATAGATTGCTTTTTGGTGTTGGTAATGCTTTTGGTGATCAGATTAAATTTGTAATTGATGAAATGAGTTGGTATATTCGTGAATATACTCCTCATCTTAAAACAGAAGAGATGTTGAATAGAAGACTTAACTCAAAGAAACCACTCAGTGTATCATATCTCAAAAGAAGATGTCAACACGTTAAACTCAACCAAACCACTTACACGTGGAATTTGGGTGTTCTGGAAGGAAAGACACGATATCTGTGGATCATTTTTTAAAAAGCCAGATGGTAATACTGCGACTGATAAGAATAATGCATTGAGTGATAATGCTAAGGTGAAACAACTTCGCGTTTCTCGAGATAAAGCGAGATTGTTAGTTGGAGATATGCTTTCTTCTATCGCACAAGCAGGTGTAAAATTAACTAAAAGAGGTAATGGATTATATCTTTCTAATAAATAAATGAGCATTGATGAGTGGTTTAAAGAATTTGGAAAGAATACAACATCAAATTTACAACTTGTCAAATATTGTAAGAAATTAAAAATTCAGAATGTGGTTATTTGTATGAGGGATTAATTAACAAATGTGCCGAAACATACAAAGAATATTATTATGAACTTAGAAGATAATAATGGGAACGGTTCTCATTGGGTTTGTATTTTTAATAGTCAAGACAAATATTATTTTGATAGTTTTGGTCTTCCACCACCTGTTGAAGTTATTAAATTCTAACAGAATGGTGTTTATCAAACATTTCAAGTCGAAGAATTAAATTCCAAGTGTTGTGGTCAATTATGTCTCTATGTGTTATTTCAACTCAACAAAAATAAAAAAAAATTTATGACATTTTTAATCTAATATAAATGACTTATGTTGGTAAAGATGGTTCTATCTTTGGTGTATCCCAAGAACTGGATATTGATTTATCAAATTATTACACAAAGGCACAGGCTGAACGACATAAATATAATATAACCAAAAATATTAACATGAAAAATGCTTATAAATTAAAAAATTATCCAAGCCTGACTGACGCGAATGACTTGGTGAGATAAAGTGATTTATCACAATATATATCCTTAAATAAAACGGCCGTGTATTCCAAAGATACAGAAGTGTTGATTTTTTTTTTATCTCCAGGCCATACAGAATTCACAGTTCGAATTAAAATAAATTTTTATAAAGAAGGGCGTATCATTTGTATGAGAATAGAACAATGGGGGTATGATATGAATGATTTCGGGTATAATTGGTCATTTAAAATTGACCTAGAAGACCTGGAACAATTATATCAGTCTCGTAAGGAAGAATATTATACACTTGGTATTGAGAATGAGTTTTCTGGAAGCACGATTAGTAAACAACAAATAAAAGAATTTAACAAGGGTAAATATAATAATGGTTTTGCCATAGTTTATATCATGAAAACAGAAAAAACAGGATTATATATAATAAGTAAGGAAATACAAAATGATTTAACTATGGGAAGATGGGGAGGTGTTTCGTGCCATAATATTATTCTAACATATATTTCTAATATGTAAATGACAGCAAGAAGGCTTCAAGAAAATTATCATTTGTGTCCAAGCATACCTTCAAGAAAAGGCTATTCGGTATTTTAATAAATATGTTCTACAACATAAGAATGAGGTATTTTCAATAAAAGATTGGCATTATGCTGATGTTGATAAACTGACAACTTTGGATTTAATTTGAATGTTAAATAATGAAAAAATTATAAAGTTAAGAAAACATAAGGCTCTTTTAGAAATTCAAAAGAAATTTTATTGGTTTCCTGTTGTTAAAAAAATTATTTTGGATGCAGGAATAACAAGAAATCCTGATGAATGTATGATATTCTATGGGGTGTAAGCGATTCAAGGATAGTAAGGGACGAGGAAGGAGTTGAAGAGAAAGAAGAGGAGGAAAAGGAGAAGAGAGAGAAGGAGGAGAGGGAGAAGAAAGAAGAAAGAGAAGGAGGAGAGAGAGAGAAGAGAGAGAAGGAGAGGAAGCAAAGAGCGAGACTTAATAAATATGAAAATATGGAAACCAGTGAGATTAAAAAAAGATTGGGGGTATTACAGAAAATAACTCAACCCACCAAGGAGGAAAACAAAGAATTGACAAGTCTATTTGCAATATTTTCGACAACACTATTGACATCGGCAAGATATTCATTTTAATTCAAGTTTTTCATTTTTTTTTTCTTAAATAAATGGAGGAGAGAGTGAAGGCATTTCTGAGGATTCTTTATGTTTTAAAAATTAAGATTCAAATGTGCATGTTGGAAACGAAAAAGGTTTTTGCACTGCAGGAATTTTTCTCACAAATAAATGAGTTATTGTCTGAAATGTAAAAAGAAAACTAATACTAAAAATATTTCATATATTAAAAGTAAAAATAACAGGGTTATACAAAAAGGTATATGTTCGGTGTGTGGTTCAAAAAAAAAATCAATTTATCTCCAAACACAAACTCGGAGGAGATATACAAAAGTTTTTATCAGGAAGTAAATTTACAACTACTGGAATACCAGGGGAATTACATCTCCCAGGGTATTCTTTCTGTGGTCCAGGCACAAACTTTGATAAAAGATGAGATGAGACAGACAATCCTAAATCATGGAGTAATCCCATCAATAGAGTTGATGAAGTGTGCATGAGACATGATATTGATTATGGGAATACCACAACTTTGGAAGAAAAGCATGAAGCCGATAGAGAAATGTTGTATAATTTGTCTCTGATACAAAATCCAACCTTGAGAGAAAAAGTTGATCGGTTCATCGTGAAGAAGATGATCAGTGCTAAATTGAAACTTGGACTTGGAAATTCAAAAAACTTATAGGCTCTAATGATGTCATTAAGACTGAAGGGCAATTAGCTGATGAATTACATAAACCAATATTCACAAAGTTTCGTAGAAGGAAGGTTTATTCCAAGGAAGTTGATTATATCTGGTCCGCTGATTTGATTGAACTCAATAATGATAAGGGGGGTACAAGTATGCTTTAACCGTTATTGATTTGAGGAGTAGATACGCATGGGTTGTCCCTTTAAAAAACAAAACAGGTAATACTCTTATGTTCGCCTTTCAACAGATATTTAATAAAAGTAAGAGAAAACCTAACAAATTGTGGACTGATGAGGGTAGAGAGTTTTATAACAAGACATTTATGAATTTTTTAAAAAATAACAGTATTACAATATACAGTACCTTTAATGAAGGGAAGGCTGTTGTTGTTGAACGTTTTAATCGTACCTTAAAAGAGACTCCATAAAAAATTCACAGAACTCGGTTCACAACAATGGTCATCCTTTATTCAGGATATTGTGGATAAGTATAATGACACGATTCACACGTCAACGAATATGAAACCATCAGAAACATTTACAAAATTAAAATATGAAAAAGAGATTAATATCAGAAAACCTAAGTTCAAAGTTGGTGATATCATAAGAATATATAGGTGTAAATCTCATTTTGAAAAAGGTTATATTAAACGATGGACGAACGAACTTTTTAAAATTGTTTATGTAATAGATACGGTTCGTTGGACTTATAAGATATATGCTTTAGAAGGGGAAGAGATTTTAGGTTCATTTTATTCACAGGAATTACAAAAGACAAAACTAAGCAGATAATACCCATGGGAGCAATGGGTTGGTCCTTCACTCCCTCCTACGAAACACCGTTGTGGACACTCGAGGGCCAAGTCCGAGGTGTATAACAGTATATAATATGTGTGAAGGGGGACGTTCTTTGATCTGTGAACCCCAAACACAGAATCCTCAACTGAATAGTCAAGGCTTAACTTTTGTTTGTTGGTGTGTGTGTGTGTGTGTGTGTGTGTGTGTGTGTGTGTGTGTGTGTGTGTGTGTGTGTGTGTGTGTGTGTGTGTGTGTGTGTGTGTGTGTGTGTGTGTGTGTGTGTGTGTGTGTGCAATGGGAGCAATGGGTTCGCGCTTCACTCCCTCCTACTATACACCGTTGTGGACACTCGAGGGCAAAGTCCGAGGTGTATAGCAGTATATAATGTGTGTGAAGGGAGACGTTCTTAGATCTGTGAACCCCAAACACAGAATCCTCAACTGAATAGTCAAGACTTAACGTGTGTGTGTGTGTGTGTGTGTGTGTGTGTGTGTGTGTGTGTGTGTATGTGTGTGTGTGTGTGTGTGTGTGTGTGTGTGTGTGTGTCCCAACCCTCACATTCAAAATCTCAACCCCAACCCCCCAACCCTCACCCAACACAATGTCTTTTTCAAAATGAGATTTCCACCCATATATTTTTTTTCACGTTTTTTTTCTTCTCTTCTTCCAATTCTGTCTTTTAAGGCTTTCAGGTTTGATGATGTAGAAAGGGGGAGTAAGCCTGCACTTTCTTCCCAGAACTAACAATATATATTTTTTATGTGTTTTTCTCTTCTTCCAATTCTGTCTTTTAAGGCTTTCAGGTTTGATGACTTCGAAAGGGGGAGTAAGAACTTTCTTGATAGGTTTAGATCCCAAAGAGTGGTCGCATTTCAAGTCTCCAAAATAAACCCAACTTTTCAAGTCTCCAAGGTATAACCACATTCCTGTTGAGTTTCCAAGATACGTATCACATTGTGAGTTATCAAGCCAGAACCCACATTTCAAGTCTCCAAAAATATAACCATCTATCCCAGACTTCAAGGTCGAATCACAATTTCCAGAAATATTGTAGGTTTCGGTGATAGATCTCACATAGTATAACTGTCGATCATCAAGGAAAACTCCATTTTTCCAATTTTTATGGGTTTCAGTGAAAGATCTTGCATAGTATAACTGTGGATCATCAAGGAAATCTCCATTTTTTCCAATTTTTATGGGTTTCAGTGATAGATCTCACATCGTATAACTGTGGATCATCAAGGAAAACTCCATTTTTCAAATTGTCTGAAATTTGTGAGTCTCCAAGGTAAAACTTGTATTCTGGCTCATCAAGGTAAACTTGTTCAGGGGGTATTGTCTTGATAACTCACAATGAGTACTATTGTTGCAAAACTCTTTTTCAGGATTTTGCTGGTCTCCAAGGTATAACTCTTTGGTTGGGTCATCAAGGATGAACTCGTTCTGTGGGTCTTGGTCGCTCATAAGGTCTTCAACCAAGCCAACAATTTCGCCCCAAGTTGTCGCAAAAGCAGTATTTTCATTTCGTATTTCAGATACAATTTCCTGTGAGAGAAAATAATAATGTATTAATTAAGTTATTTAATTATTCAATGAGTCGATGCTTAAATCAAACTGAAAATAGGGAAATAAAATCTTACCTCAATGGATAAGAGGTTTCAATTCAGTTCATCAACTTGAAGGTTTAGTTCCAGACAAGTAGTCGATCTCCAGGCAAGCACACAGCACACCATTACCAGCAAAAAAAAAATGTTTAAAATGAAGCCTGGGCTTGAGGCTTTTATAGGGAAAGACTGGTGGGTGTGGTTTTCTTTGGAAATTCCCTGGGCAAGCCCAGGCAAATTTTTCAAAAGCATAACATTCTTGAATTTTCTCGTGATTTCTTTGTGAGTCAGAGATGAACTGGAAATGATGGAAGAGTAGGCGGGGCTTAGCAAAAGTGGGTGGGCTTAAGAAAAGTGGGCGTGGCTTATAAAAATACCTCATGAAACTTTGGCGGGACTGAGGAGAAGTGGGCGGGGCTTAGGGAAAAGTGGGCGGGGCTCATGAAAGTGGGCGTGGCTTACCAAAAAATAACCTGTGGCTCAGGAGGTGGTCAAACAAGAAAGAGCATTAAGAGAAGTTTATCATTTCGTAATGGCACAAAAGGGGTATCTAAAAAAATATAAAGATTCAAATGTTTTGTTTTTAAATATTTTAGATGGGGATTATTGTGCAAAGAAAATTAAACTATTGAACTAATTTGAGAATGAACAAATCTTTATAGGTTCAATGAGTGAGCTGAACAATATGCATTGGTTATTTGAAAAAGTGTCCCGAGGCTTACATGTTTCAGATATTTCTTTAGAATCACCTTTGGCAAATCACATTACTACTTTACTACTTGAACAAATCTTTATATTATTACATTGGTTATTTGAAAAAAAGTGTCCCTAGGTTAAAAGGGGAGACAAATAAATATACCTTGGGATAAAAAGGGGGTTTAATTTTTCGGGGGAAAAAAATGAATCGCTGAAAATCCCCCATTCATTTACATGGGGAAAAGTGAGCCAGAATCAGTATTTTCACCCTACTCATGTCTCTGCTGGCTGTGAGCCAGAGGTCAACAGACTTTTGGGTCAGGCTTGGGGAGTCATAGATTCACTGGATCACGGGGTGTGGCGCTGTCGGTACTTGTGCAGGTGGACAAAAGTCCGAGTATTCAGGTCCTTGGTGCTTCCAGTCTTGCTCTACAGATCTGAGACTTGGACTCTGACCAGGGATCTGAGACAGAGACTTGATTCCTTTGGTACCAGGTCTCTTCTTAGAATACTTGGCTATCGCTGGTTGGACTTTGTGTCCAACGAGCGGTTGCTGAGAGGCTCAAATGAGATTTGTTACCTGTATAGTCCGTGAGCGTCAGTTGCGGCTGTATGGACATGGTGCCCGTTTTCCTGACGCTGATCCTGCTCACCAGATTCTCTCAGCGAGGGAACCTGGTGAGTGGAGCAGGCCAATGGGGCCGACCACATGCTTCGTGGTTACAGCAGGTTGATCAACATCTCAAGGAGATGAGGATGGGCCACGCATCTGTCGGGGGGGATGGCCAGATGGAGGCCTCTGGAGTACTGGCAGAAAGTAGATGCAGCAACGCGCTGATCCTGCGCATTCTCCCATACCTGACCTGACCTCACACTTCACCTCACCATTTGCTATCTGGCCGACATGCCATGATGATGTTCGAACCTTCATTTGTGCGAATGAATAAAACAACTCGTTTATTGAAATATTATAGTTACAGCAAGTTAAACTATGATTGGATAGGGTATTGCGGAGTATGTGAGCAGTAGTGCAGTCACTTTTGCTTGTCTATGATCTTGTCAACACAGGAAATGCAGTCAATGCAAATGGTGTGGTTCACTAAATGTGAGCTGTGTACCTTTGTCAAGAGGGGCATGTATTTACCAATATAAAGTCGATGAATGAGTAATGTTAAATCGATTTCATAGTCCAACAAATATATGTCATTTTCTGTCTGTGTGTAACACCACTCATGCCAAAACTACTCAGCTAACTGCCACCAAACTTGGCACATGGACTAAGTTTAACCTTGTGGTGAACATGGGCTACTTGGTTTCATCTGTAGTCATGGGGGTTCGGTAAGGAAGGTCGACAAAAATTCTCGATGTAAATGTGTATTGTGTAGTGCCACTCGGTGGTGGTGGTGGTGGTAGCAGAGGGTATTACAAGTCAGCTGTGGAGACAACTTGCATTTTTGCACTGTCTACGTCCCCAGAGTGTGTGAAGCCCCAAAGCCAACCTCCATTAATCAGAGGATGCAGGAGAAGGGGTGCAGTGAGAGTCTGGAGGGAGGGGTGGTGTGGGAGGAGGCAGAGGTAGGATATGGGAGGGACGGGGCAGGATGACTGACCTGGTGTTGCCAGGCATCACCGGGCACCCCTGCTAGTGTAAAATATAAATGAAATTTGTTGAATGCAGAAGCCAAAAAAATCAAGAAGCAATACCACCATCAAATATCGATGACAATGAGCTCAATCCAGCAAAGTTACTGTTCGCAATGAAATGGAAACAAGACATGACCAGCGAAAATATTTTCTTCCGTTTCTATTCCATCAAGGCAGCCATCTTAATCATCTCCTGCATTAATTCCTTCCTGTGTTTATCATTTATCAAGTTTGGCTGAATGGCTAAATGCCAGAGGCCATTAACAAATAGCTAGAAAAACATTAGATGGTATTAACTCATGAATAATTTTGCAGCTAAATTAGCCCCATGAGATTAATCCATTAACCGGGATTAGAATTAGATCCATGGTCCAGACTGATTATGCCTGTGGTCCGGATGTGGACCCAGGTCCACCTTTTGAGGACCGATGCTCTTGGGCCGAGGCCATCCTGTCAGCCTCGCTTTAGTTGTGTGAAATGTTTCTTGCAATGCATGTTTCTTGGCGTGTATCTAAGTCATTGCAGAGGATGTAAAGTTCTTGTTTTTTATATAATATGTAAAACCACCCATCTGCCTCTACTGTTTTATTCATCCTGCCACCACCACCCCCCCCCCCACTCCCCCAACAACAACAAAAAATCCTGCTGCTGGTACACCTCACCTGTTTATTACTTTATCAATATAATTGCATTTTTATCTAATAGGTTTTTGATGATAAGTTGATAAAATCGTTAGCTCAAAAGATTAATTCAGACGTAATGACAAGCTTTTGTAATCACTGGCTGAATATCTTTTTGAAGAGCAAGTCAGAGGTTGCATTGAAAGCCAATGCCAAAACCTTTTCCACCCCAACTCTCCATTATTTCTATCCAGGTGGAACAGTTGCTTCTGGAAAATCCCACTGATGTGCCTGTATCGTGTCAGGTGTTATCCCTTCGCTGGCATCCCAGTCCTGCCTCCGTTATAAAGCTGCTAAGCGATAGGTGTGTTGTGGGTGGGTGGCAAGAAGTAAGAAGTGCAGAGAAGGAAAAAAAAAATCCCCATCGTGCTTCTTTCTCATGCGGTTTTTCTCATCCCCGATCCTATTGCACCAACAGTCAGAAATTGAAATGATTGTCTGTGATTTAGAGCTTTTGATCGTTTCTACACCGATATGTCTGCTCTGTAGCCCAATCTTCATTTGAGATGTGTTCATAGGCTTTGCAGGCATTTCAATTCTCTATTCCTCCCTGCAACCCACACAATAACATTCCAATACATATTTCATCATTCCCATTATTGCTAATGTGCACACAAGGATTTTTGTTCACTGTGTGCACGGATGCATCAAAAAAGTGTCATATTCCTGATGGTCCATCTTCGTGTTCCCTTTATTTTTTCAGATTAAACTTGGACATGCATCATATTGAAGAAACGGAAGCATTTCTTGTGATGCCTGATTCTAAACTGGTGAGGTTTGTTTGTTTATTTTATTTTATTCATTATTTATTGGTTGTACATTTTGATTTCTTCAAAGAGGAACTTGGAGTGTTCCTCAGGGGATGCAGTACACTTGAAAGCCTCTGTTTCATCATTGTAATTGTGATTTGGGTCATCCGTTGCAGGCCAGTGAGTGGCTCGGCGTGCCATCGGCAGTGCAGGGCCTCCGGCTGGACTTGCCTCCTGGGGAGCAAAGAGTTGTGTCTCTGGGTTTTGCTCCGACAAACAACCTCACCATATCCTCGCTTGTGCTCATCAGGTAGGTTTTTACTTTGGCACTGCCGAGATGAGTCCTGTAAACCACAAAAGGCTGCCCTTCATTGTTGTGTGCACCTGTATTCTCTGTTGCACTTGATGTGATTAATGTTGGATATTGGGACCGCTATCCTGAGGCCACGTCCAACTTCCTGTCATACATGCATGGCAAACGTATCTTCCTCTTAGCTATTTTGCTCGTTCCATGAATCTTATTTGAGCTAAAATTATTGCTTTTCTTCGTTTCTTTGCTCAGAATGGGAACCTGGAAGCAATACTGTTGGCTTTTACATTGAAACTTGATACTTCGGGATGGCATCATTTGCTCTCGTTTTGCACATGGTTATCTGTTTTTGCAATACAGCAATTTATCTTTGAACTTGCTTTGTGGAGATTAAAATGAATTGATCCAAATCTTTTGACCCCATCCCCTGGACACAAGGAACAATCTGACGATACTGGATGGCATCGTTGTGAGTGGACAGGGGGTCAGTGAGTCTCTTCGGCTCGGTGGAAAGGTGCCCAGCCCCAACTCGTCGCTCCGCTTCAAAGTCACGGAATCATTTCTTCGTGACTGCACTGATAGTGAGGAAGGGTCAGAGCACTAAAGGTTGCATGGTTGTGATCGTGAGATCGTAGTGGACCTCTTGAATAGTGGCTGTGAAAGGAGAATAAACTTGAGGTTATTGCCTGCCTTTTCTGCGCTTCTGGTTAATGTCACGTGGATTGTGGCAGAAAAAGTGCAGTTGCGGGAATGATTTACTGTTTGACGCAAGGAAGCCGCGGTTGAAATGATCAATGTTTTGATCCCAGCTTGAAAATTGCTGTACAGTATTTAAATTTGCATTTGAGAATGCATGTTTTATTTCTTCACTTTGTCAGATGTTGCTGTTTAGTTTAGTTTGGAAATAAGAGCACCAATCGATTAACTTGAATATCTGAGCTTGTTATTTTCCTCCCCCTCCTTGACTCTGATCATCAGAATCACGATCAAAACAACCCAACTTCACGCTTACCCGCACGTTCAAAATGGAGAACCCGGGTCCTTTAGACCTACGAGTCATGAGCATCGCTGTCAATGACTACAGCTGCGAAGGTTATGGCTTCCACGTGCTGAACTGTGAGGCGTTTACCCTTAAAGCAAACTCCTCGCGTGAATTTAGCATCGCGTGAGTGCCTGGCTTATCCATCTTAGCTTTGCTCTGCTATGCTGTTCTCTCCTGCTCAGATTCCCCCCCTCCCCCTCTGCCTTCCAGCGTATTCCTGTTTTTGCAACAATGGTTGTTGCCTAAAGTCTTCTTGTGTAACTTTGAGATAATGATGAGGAACAGGCACTTTGATGACTGTCTAACAGTTTTGCATAATATAATATCTTTATGTACCTTGTATTATTTTTGAGTTGATGGAATTTTTTTTTTATAATCGCTCATCTTAAACAATCTGTTGACCTGAGAAAAATGTCGAAAGTGCTGCATTTTGTGATGGTCAAACGCATGTCGTTTCCGATTCGATCTCTATAGCTGTAATACTCATCAACTTGAGTATGAGAAATTCAGTGGAAAGAGGTTTATCTTCTCTGCAAACTTGATTTTCTTTGAACAGGGTTTAGAGGGGAAGCGTAGTTGGGATGGGGTGCTGGTTGTTGGTGATGAATTTCTTTCGCCATCTACCCCTGAGTTTGTATCTTACTTAACCTTCCCAGCCATTAAAATGTGACCTGTTAATACTTTGCTTTCCCTCAGTTTCACACCAGATTTTACGGCGTCTCGAGTGATCCGAGAACTTCGAGTGAGGACTGCCCGTGACTCTGAATTCTCATTCGTATTGAATGCCTCACTGCCATACCACATGCTTGCCACGTGTTCTGAAGCCCTCCCAAGGCCTAACTGGGAGGGCTTACTGTACATTGCTGTCTTTAGCCTCGTCAGGTGAGCATATTGGCAAAGCCAGGTGCAGGATGCTGGCCTTTTGGGGGGAGCCATTGTTTTGGAAGGAGGAAATGCACCACCCCTTGGCATTGCATTTGCTACTTTTTGGTGCAATGAATAAATGAAGACTTTTTTTTTTTACTTGTAGCAAAGCAAGAAGTTCACAGAGTTGTATATGGTCTGGTCTTGCCCTCGTTTTGGCAGTGGTTTTAGATTTAGCAATGCATTGTTAACCAAAATTTGATATAAATCTAAGTGACCATCAATTATTCATGATTCTCTGACGTGGTTCCTCTTTATTTTAAACCCCCCCTTCCCCACATATCTAGTGCTGCATTAGTCGGAGTGTTGCTTGGAGCATATCTGGAGGGACAGGCATTGTGGGAAAACTTCCGTGCTCAGTTACAGGCAGAGGCAGCAAGCAGTCTTTGTGAGGATCTTGCTGACAGGCCTTTCGATCTCCGGAAGATCTCGGCAGGTCTAGGACATGACCATAGGTATCCTTTGCTTATTTTCTCTTTTGTTTTTTTTCCTCTAATTTCTGCATCTCTGATGTTGTGCATTTTGCTTTAATTTCCTCGTTTACTTTATGAACTTCCAAAAATTTAAAATGTGTATTGCAGAAATTAGGCACTGTATAAAGGCATTTTTTATGGATCCAACAAGAGTTTGTACATGTAGCTCGTTGCTGGAAGGAGAACTACTACATGTGAACACAGATCAATTATCATCAGTAAATTGCATTTTCGTCCACAGCACGCCAAGTGCTCCGACTAACACCTCTGCCTCGTAACGGCCGTGTTTGCAGTCAAATGCAATTAACTCTTAACTTTTGGACAGACCATGATCTCAAAACTGCCTTCCAAAGCTGGTCTCTTTGGAATACTCTGTCTAGCCAAGTTCTTTTTAAGCCTTAGCCAACTAATAACAGTGTACAAGGCTTGCATCCAAAGTGCCATGGAGTATGGCTCCCCACTTTGGGCAGGTGCGGTGGCTTCCCATTTTGCCCCTTTGGTGGTGGACTTCAAGGCCCTTGGAGTCGTAGTTATCGCGTGACTGGAGGCTGAGTCTCAGGGCTTGCTCCTCACTCACCATAGACAGGTCCGTGGCTTTTGCAGTCTTCTATCTGTCGCCTCTCTTCCTCTCTTCTGGTCATGCTCCTCCAATCTTTTTCTACTCTCCGCCCTTACCCAGCACCTCGAGGCTGCACATTCTCATTTAGAAACCTGTACCTCCTGAGTTCCATACATTGGATTTGCCACTCCTTTGTTCCCCTCTTCTCACGTCTAAAGAATCGTCTGTCGGTGTCTGTCCTCTCATCCTCAACCTTGCAGTCTTGCAAAACAGCAACCCATTACCACTTAATTTCTTCTCCCATTTCTTCGACCCATCATGAGCTTTTCTCCAGTCGCTAATACCCTGCCTTTCTTGCAATTCTCTCATTGCCTCCGTTATCTATCCATGACCTCCATATTTCAGCAGAGTGTATAATCTAATCTAATTCGATGAAAAATCAGCAGCTATATATGATTTATCATTTATGAAACTTTAGATGGTCACGTACCTACAAACTTGAAATTGTTTTTGCCGTTTTTCTTATCGATATCAACAATGTGATGTCGTTTGCTTTTGTGTTGTCATTGGCGTCATCATTCTTCTTTTGTGGTTTTACAATGGAACATGTTTACACTGATTATACACCTCCTGATTCAAATATTCTTGTTTGGTTGCATGTGACTTCCAGCATTAAGCATGAATATGAAAATATTTTTTGTGAAATTGGCAATGAATGCAGAAATTGTTTGCCTGCCACCTTCCTGCAGCACGGTGGATTTGGTAACACCCTCGGGTAGCACGAGAAGCAAGGGGACAATTTCTTCGGGCGGCTTGACACAGCGGCATGGAGGCTCCAGTTCCAAGCACCACCCTAATCAGCAGCACAATCAACACCATCAACATAATCAGCAGCAACACACCCACCATTTAAATCATCAAAGCCAACAGCATGGCGCGCCAGGTAGGCCACAGACTGACCATGATGGAGGCAAAGCGAGATCAAGTTCCGGAAGCAGCAATAACAGAGGAAGCCCCCAGTCGGGAACGATACGAGGACATTACCACTCGAGTCTTTCTCCAGATCCAAGTGTCACACAAAACGGATCCAAGTGTCAAAACAAACGGGGCCAAACAAAGGGCTCACAACATAGCAATGGCAGTCCTGGTAGAAGTAGCAGTAGCAGCAGTTGTAGCGGTGGAGTTACAGAAAGCCAACCTCTGACGACGACAGAGGAGGGTCCGACAGAAAACCCTGTGTTGGAATTTTGTTCATACGTTCCAGTGTCTGAAGTGGCAAGTATCACAGATGATTCGCAGGCCCTTCTTCTTGGGGAAATGGATGGAGAGGAACCTCTGCACGTAAGACGCAATCAAGGTGGGCCACATATGTTTTATTTGTTAGCTTTGTTAAAAAATTTATTCCGAACAAGGGGTATTTTTGATCATATAGCATTGAATGGATCAAGTTGAAACAATAATGTGTGATCAAATTATATGCAAGACCTTGACATGAGGAAACAGTTTTGATGTCCATCTCTTTCTTCTTCTGTCCTCTCCTTTCTGTGTCTGTGTCTGACAGGCATTTTGCGGTTCTGTTTAATCACACTGAACCATTACAGGGTGGCATCCTTGTCTTGATGCACATTTTGTACAAACTTCTAAAATAACATGTTTCTCAGATAATTTTTATTGGCAGTGAATTCATGTATGCTGTTTTTGAAACGTAAAGGTATGTAACTTGCTTTTGTTTGTTTTTCTGGTGATGTTTCAGGTAAGGGGAGTGTGCGTCGGGCCAGAAAGGAACAGCGTCGACGGGATGAGAAAGAGCGTCGAGAATCAGACTGCACTCGTCTGCGAGAGGAGGAGCAGCGGGATGGGCTGGCTGACAATGATGACTCTTCCTCGACGACAACCGAAGCGTCAAACCCAGACCTCGAACTTGCTGCAAGGGTATATTGACTTAATGGCGATTCATATTCAGTCAAAATATGCATGATGATGAGGCTTCATCTGAAACAGTGTAATCAACAGTGGAGTCTTTAACACTATTCTGAACACTATTTCGTTTCTGAGAGTTTTAATGGAATTTCTCATCTTTGTTCGGAATCCATTACCGGGCCAGATGCGAGACATACATCCTTGTTCTCAAAACCTTCAATTCGGTGAACATGTGCTGTCCATAAAAGTGGTAATCGAGCCACAAAAGCAGCTGTATGACTTTTGCCTAACAGAGTTGTAATTGTTGTCCTCGTGGCCTGGATGTGACCTCTAGACCGATGCTGTCAAGGTTGTTGAAGATGCTCCTCCAGTGCCGCCAAAGCATAGTGGAGAGGACCTTGTAGAAACCTCTTCCAAAGCGTTTCCCAGGAAGACATCTGTGGTCCGCCGGAAGGAGTTGGGCAACAGCCAGCCTGAAACCAAGTACGTGGTGGGAAATGTATATTGTCGGTGGTTTCCTTTGTGTATTGCGATTGCCACGAGATCTATTTCGACCCATCTTGGATTTTGTCATTTTTAAAAGTATGTCACGTGGTATGCAATCTCAACCAGATTCTACTTGAATACAATTGATATCTCAAGTAGTTTGTGTAAATACTGAAATATACCTTTTGCCTTCCATTCATGTTGGAACTACAACACTGGTCCCATTTTTATTATTCGGGTACCAGGCTGAAACCCCATTGATTTTGCTATGTTTATTCTATATTTTTCCACATTATTATTCTGCCGGCATTTTCCGGGATTATTGCCTTTAAATTCATTTTTTCTGTAAACGCTTATCGGATTGACACAAAATTTTCACCATGGTAGCGACGATGCATGTAGAATGTTTTAATGATAATTATGACCTCATAGGTCACATAGTGTGGCAGCCATGCTGTAAGAAAAAATCATAAAAACTTTGGACATCTTTCTCTCCAAAACTACTTTGTGGAAATTTTTTTTGAAACTTGGGCACATGTCAAGTAATCCGCATGGGGAATAAGTGTTGTTAATTATGACGTCATCCCAACAGTATGAACATTTTTGAGGGCTAGCAACAAAATGTTCGGGAGAAAATCAAATTGAAGATGTCATCAGTCATGTGTTTTGGCAGATGTATTGGATTGAACATAAAAATCTTCTCCAGAATGGCTTACCAGATTGATCTAAAATTTCATGCACAATATCTACCAGTCGAAGGGAATATAGGGTGTAAATTTTAATGTCATTAGTCACATTGTCTTGCAGCTATTATATTTTGAAGAATAAACTTTTCAAGATCTTCTTCTCCATAATGGCTAGACAGAACGAGGGGAAACTTCATACACATGTTCCCCAAGCCTTGGTGGTAGCTTTTGACTTTGTTATGCTGTTCAAAGGGTGGAGGAGCTCCTTGTGAACCAAAGCCCATCCATTTCCAGTGTCCAACTGTATATGCGGACGTCGTCCTGCAGTTGGGTTACTTTTGTTTAGGAGGTTGGTGGCAGGATTTGCACTCCGGCCACCGTAAAACACTTCATTCCGCAAAACCCACAAATTCAAAAAACCCTGAAAACCCACTCCGTGGGAGTACCTCCTGTGCTGCTGCCCCTCACAGGGCAGCTCACCGAATGATGGGATTGGGGCAAAGCCTTCGGAACCCCCATTCCTTAATGATAGGAGGAAGAACACGGGCTAAACTTCCTGGATCAGATTGCGGTGGTGTGTGACAGAGTGGTGCTGAGGTGTCGTCCGACAGATGGCGGTCTCCTTTGGGTGAGTGCCTGGAATGTCCTTTCCCTAAGAGAGGATGATCACCTGTCTCTGTTATCATCTGAGCTCAAGTATTTGAACATCTGTATTGCAGCACTCTCTGAGGTTCGGAGATCGTATAGTGGCGAGATCATGGTGAGTTGTTTCACCTATTGGACTGGTCGCTCTGATGATTACCATGCCCAAGGTGTTGCTGTAGCTGTGTCCAATAAGCTGATTCCAATGATAAATGAGGTAACACCGGTCAACGAGTGTATTATGAGACTGAGGATTTGTCACTCTTTGGGTGTTGTTTCCTTGGTCTCTGTGTATGCTCCGACTGAGGCAAGTGATCTCACCGTGAAGGACGCATTCAATGCCATGCTCGAATCTGTGGTTGATCAGTGCCCCACGCGAGACACTCTTCTAGTCTTGGAGGGGGGGGGGGGTTAAATGCATTGACTGGAACTGATAACGATGGTTTTGAGACATGTGTTGGTCCCCTCGGGTATGGGTCTGGAACTGTGCACCAGAACAGCGTTACGAAGTTCCCTGTGTTTGCAAGAAGTCATGAACGTAGGTTGGCTGGTTCTTGGTTTCAGCACCCACAGGCTCATTGCTGGGCTTGGTATTCCAATGCTGGTCGTGTGGCGTAAGAGATTGACCATGTGCTCGTTTATGGTCGCTGGAGGATGATCCAGAACTGCAGGGTCTACAGGAGTGCTCAGTTCCTCAACACTGACCACAAGCTCATTGTAGCAACTCTGAAGTTGCAGCTTAAATCCGGGAGAATGGTACCATCCCAGCCGAGGCTCATTGTTGGCAAGCTCAAGGGTTCAAGGGTAGCTGAGGAGTTTGCGAACAGGCTGAGTGGAGATTTGGGGGGTCTGGGTGTTTTGGGGAATCCTGAAGAGTTGAATGCCTTCAAGACCACCATCCTTAATGTTGCTGGTGGATGTTTTGGAACTCACCGTAGGGCGAAGAAGAATTTGGTCTCGAGGGACACTGGATACCATTGACCAGAGTCACAGGGCCAGGCTTAATGGCAGAGCTGAGCTGTTCAGGGAGTTGAGGCGTAAAACTGCACGTGTGCTGAGGATGGACAAGGAGGCTTATGTGCGAGGAATCTGTGAGGTTGGGGGTGGGGGGGGGGGGGGTCGAGCATCACATGTGGTCAAGTGATTCTCGTCCTCCTTCCAGGGGAGTTCGCGCACGCATTGTGTTTCTCCAAGCCTGTCCCTCGGTGCACTGCAGTGAGAGCGGAGAGTGGTGGGCTCTTGACAGAGGAGTCTGATGTGAAGGCCGACTGGGCCAGTTACTTTGAGCGGCTGTTCCAGGCTGATCCACCGGCTGTTGAGTTGGATGTCAGGGGTATTACTATCCCGATTGCTGACCCTCCAATCAACTGTGGTCCACCTTCGTTTTTGGAAACAGGCTGCGGTGAAACGGTTGAAATGGGGTAAAGCTCCTGGGATCTGTTGCATACATGCTGAACTTCTCAAGGTTAGTGGAAATGCTGCACTCATGTCGTTGCATGCAGGTCTGTGCTCTGCCTGAAACACAGGCATCATCCCATCTGACTGGAAGAGGGGTCTTGTTGTCCCTCTCTGGAAAGGGAAGGGTGATCGCCAAGACTGTAACAATGACTGAGGGGTGATGCTGCTCTCAGTGCCGGGTAAGGTCTGCTTGGATAATTCTTGATAGGGTTTGCCACAATATGCTTGAGCACCAGCACCCAGAGCAGTCGGGCTTTACATCAAAGAGGTCAATGATTGACTGTATCCTTGCTCTTCATGTCCTCACCAAACACAGATGAGAGTACCTATCCTGGTGTTGGCTCAGTGGTTAGGGTGGCGGCTTGGGATCCTCGGGTCCTGAGTTCAAGCCCCGTCAGCTGCTGAATTAATACACCAGGGGGTTGACTCATCCTGTCATCCTTCCGAGGTCAGCAAAATGAGTACCAGTTCCAGTGTGTGTACTGATAGAGGGGTACTGCATCAGAGACACAGTCACGCTTCAAGAAATGATAGCTACCCCGGCAGCTAAGCTGCCATACGACCACCACCACAGCTGAGAGTTTCGGCGGAGCTGCTTGCAGCCTATGTTGATCTCTGTAAACCATTTGATTCAGTGAATCGGGATGCCATCCAGAGGATTCTTGGTGTTCTCGGTGTTCGTGGGGTGCCACCAAAACTGATCAATCTGATGTCTGCACTATACTCTGGAATTGAGAGTGCTCTGGGATGTGGTGATGCCATCTCCGACTTATTTCCAGTTGTTTTTGGAGTTCATCAGGGTGTGTACTGACTCCCACACTTTTCAGCACTTGTATTGACTGGAATCTGGAAGAGGTCAAGCTGCGGTGCATCATTT
The DNA here is from genome assembly GCF_056783735.1 of Eptatretus burgeri. Classification (NCBI taxonomy): domain Eukaryota; kingdom Metazoa; phylum Chordata; class Myxini; order Myxiniformes; family Myxinidae; genus Eptatretus; species Eptatretus burgeri. The sequence goes on from NC_140973.1 coordinate 59,480,691, forward strand.
GGCAATGTCAATATATCTGACCTTGATTTCGCAGATGATGCAGTCATCTTTGCGGAGACTAGATATCCTTTTGGGGCCCCTCGAGGTGCTGAATGAGGAGTCGTAGCCACTGAGATTATGGGTTTCCTGGGTCAAAACTAAGAGCCAGGCTTTCATTGACATCTTGGATGCTGCTGTCTTGTCTGTACCTGTTTGTGGTGAGGATGTTCAAGTCACGAAGATATTCACTTTCCTTGGCAGTGATATTCATGTCTCTGCTGGCTCTGAGCTAGAGGTCAATACACGTCTGAGTCAGGCCTGGGTAGTCATGGATTCACTTGTCATGGAGTGTGGCACTGTCGGTACCTGTGCAGGAGGACGAAAGTCTGAGTCTTCAGGTCCTTGGAGCTTCCAGTCTTGCTTTGCAGATGTGAGACTTGGACTCTGACCAGGGATCTGAGATGGAGACTTGACTCCTTTGGTACTTGGTCTCTTCGGAAAATCCTTCGCTATCGCTGGTCAGACAAAGAGCGGTTGCTGAGAGAGACTCAAATGAGATTTGTTACCTGCATAGTCCGTGAGCATCAGCTGCGGCTGTGTGGATATGTGGCTCATTTGCCTAATGCCGATCCTGCTCACCAGATTCTCTCAGCGAGGGAGCCTCGTGAGTGGATTAGGTCAATGGGCCGACAACGTTGCCTCATGGTTGCAGCAGGTTGATCAGCATCTCGAGGAGATGAGGATGGGCCAGGCATCTTCCTGGGGGATGGCCAGAAGGAGGCCCCTGGAGTACCGGTGGAAAGTGGAAGCAGCGACCTGCTGCTTTGTCATTCACACCCATACCTGACCTGACCTGACCTTGGGGATACCAGGGTGTTCATGAAGAATTAATAGATCACATGGTTTGACAGCCATATTGGATTGAACGGGAATCTTAAAAAAAATTAAATCTCTTTCAACGCTTCATCGATCGACATGAAACTTCCCCATGAGTACTAGATCATAATTGTGAATATATGTTTTAAATTCCAACCTGATCGGATGCATTGTCTGGCAGGCATAATTACATATTTTTTTTAATCTGGGTTTTTTTTGTTAATGTTTCATGTATTTATTTATTTGTTTTTTCGATAAAGTTGACTTGGCTGTGTCTGGTTGTGTTTGAGGGTAGAGGAGTAGCAGCTGAAACCCAAGGCCCGGTTGCATGAAGCATTGTTAAGGAAAGATTTTTTTTCCCTTCAATCTTTCCTTGAACACCCCCATCCCTCTGTCCTTACCACCAACCTTTGAGTTTCCAAATGATGCTACTCATGGAAATTGGTCATGAAGACTTCGCAAACGTGTTTTCGTAGACCACCTCAACCCGCTTGACTTCTGTGTTGATTTTATACCCTTATCTAAAACACGTCCTCGGGAATAACTACAATTATACTAAGAATCTTTGATCCCCCAGGAGTCATTTCCACAACAATATGTTTTTCTAATAATTTATTTATGAACTCCATCGAACTGACAATCCCACGTTATTTAGGCCTAGGTCACATTTGCCACGGCGGCCGTCAGGTCAGGTCAGGTATGGGAGCATGTGCCAGAACAGCGCGTCGCTGCGTCCACTTTCCGTCGGTACTCCAGGGGCCTCCGTCTGGCCATCCCCCAGGCAGATGCCAGGCCCATCCCCATCTCCTTGAGATGGTGGTCAACCTGCTGCAACCATGAGGCACGTGGTCGGCCCACTGGCCTCCTCCACTCATGAGACTCCCTCGCTGAGAGAATCTGGTGAGCAGGATCAGCATCAGGAAAACGAGCCACATGTCCATACAGCCGCAACTGACGCTCACGGACTATGCAGGTAACAAATCTCATCCGAGTCTCTCTCAGCAACCGCTCGTTGGACACAAAATCCGACCAGCGATAGCCAAGGATTCTCCGAAGACACCTGGTACCAAAGGAATTAAGTCTCCGTCTCAGATCCTTGGTCAGAGTCCAAGTCTCGCACCCATAGAGCAAGACTGGAAGTACCAAGGACCTGAAGACTCGGACTTTCGTCCTCCCGCACAGGTACCGGCAGCGCCACACCCCATGATCCAGTGAATCCATGACTCCCCAGGCCCGACCCAGACTTCTATTGACCTCTGACTCGCAGCCAGCAGACACATGAATATCACTGCCAAGGTAAGTGAATCTCTCCACGACCTCAACATCCTCACCACAAACAGACACAGACAGGACAGCAGCATCCAAGATGTCACCGAAAGCCTGGATCTTAGTTTTGACCCAAGAAACCCGTAATCCCAGCGGCTCCGACTCTTCATTCAGCACCTCGAGGGCCCCCAAAAGGATGTCTAAAGTCTCCGCAAAGATGACTGCATCGTCTGCAAAATCAAGGTCCGAGATCTTGACATTCCCAAACGATGCACCGCAACTTGATCTCTCCGACATCCTCCCTAAAATCCAGTCCATACAAGTGCTGAAAAGTGTGGGGGCAAGTACACATCCCTGACGAACGGCGGCCGTGGGGTCTCCAAAATCTACGGCCACTAGCAATTATACGGCGACCGCAGTATTTCCACGGTCATACAATGTCGCAGTCACATATGTTTTTATTTTTCGGGGAGCCGCACAGCGTATTTTGGCCGAAGTCACATTTGCCACGGCGGCCGTGGGGTCTCCACAATCTATGGCCACTAGCAATTATCCAGGCCATTTCCACAGTCACACAATGTAGCAGTCACATATGTTTTTATTTTTCGGGGAGCTGCACGGCGTATTTATAAATTGTGGAGACCGAAAACATAGGATTGCCGTACGGTCTTTGATTTGATGTCGCACAGTGACCTTAGGGCGTTCCTGCGGCGGCCATAGAATTTTCAAGGCGACCGCAGGGGGACCGCAGGGGGGGGCTAAGGCGAACGTGCGGCCAGACGGACGGTAACAAATGGGTTAATTTATTTATTTATTTATTACCAGTTTTTTTTTTCAGCTTGTCGAATTGCTACGGCGAACGTAGAAATGAAAAAAAGTTATAATTCCACGGCGACCTTACGACCTGTAAAATATAGCCAAACGGCGTAGGGCCACCCTGAGGCCACCGCAGAGACTCTGCGGCCGCCGCACGTTTCTGTCAATTCAGAGGGCGTACGGCCGCCGTATCCTCGCCATAGAGCAAATGTGACTTCGGCCTGAACCCGTGATATCTAGGCCAATGTAAAGGTGTGTTTTGGTGCAGATACTGCAGGTGCAGTTAGCTGAACAAGTTGTTAGTCCGTGCTGCTTGGGTAGTGGTACTTTCATGTTGCAAACATTCATTACTTCGTGTTCAGGTTATTTAGATACCAATTAATTTGATACCGAAGACGACCCCAGGAAAAAGGGTCAACTGCGCATGTGATAAATAGATTGAACACAGCGTGTTATGAGGTCCATAACTCGTCAATCCCGCATCAGAGAGACAGACAGACAGACAGACAGACAGACAGACAGACAGACAGACAGACAGACAGACAGACAGACAGACAGACAGACAGACAGACAGACAGACAGACAGACAGACAGACAGACAGACAGACAGACAGACAGACAGACAGACAGACAGACAGACAGACAGACATTGAGACTGAGAGAATCACGTGGGGCCTTGCTTTGACTCAGGAGAGTCCCGGTTTACTTTGTGGACCCATGTCTTACCAAAATCGAGGGATTCTGAACAATTGTACAATATTTATATATCAAAGTACTTCAACAACACAGATCATACAACTACAATGTATTGCCTTTCTTGTGCTTGAGAAAAGCCTCCTCTTGTGTTTCTGTCTCTTCTTGAAGCCAGTTTTTAGATCACTTCACCGCCATCCTGCTTTCTGACACCTCTTCCTGTCTCTAATCTGATTGGTTGCCTAGCATGGCAACGGCTCCAAAAGATTTCCTTACCCTTGAGGAAATCCTTACTTGAGGTTTTATTAAGGGTTGTTTATGCAACAGCCCTCAAGGAAATCCTTCATGAAGGAATCACAGTGTACTTTAAGGGGAATCTTGCCTTAAGGATGAGGGAATCTTGTACAACTGGGTCCAAATCCGAGCCAAGTTCCTCCTGACAACTCCATCTTTGCTTTTTGCTTATTTGAGTTCCTTTTGATGACTCCAATGGACTATTTGGTCTTCCATTTCATTTGAATTTAATTTTTTTTTCCACTCTGAATTCAAGAGGACATTATGGGTCATGTGTCCGATAAAAGCGGGATGTCTTGGTACCCGGTCATCACTGTCAGCAGTTATGAAGTGGCAGTTCTAGTTATTATTATTATTATTATTATTATTATTATTATTATTATTATCTATTTTTAAAGTTGGTCACCATATTCAGTTCTTGTTAAACTATTCATGATGTTGTCTCCAACCACCCTCACCCACCCACCTCATTTGCCATTCCTCAGTTCCACAGAGCTCTCTCACACACTCATGTCAGACTTTAGGACATATAAGAAGGAGACAAAAGCTGCCATGGTGCCTGTGAGAGCAGATCCGTCAGACAAGGCTCGTCGTAACAGCAATGGGAAACTGCGTTCCAAAGGTACTACAGTTTAACCTAACTATGATTTACTAGAACAGCTATTTATGTTCATCTTGCAACACACTATCTATGAGGGCGCTTCATGGTACAGACCCCGAGCTTGAATAAATCAGAGTGGTGGAGCACCCAGTCCCTCATAGAGTGTGCCCTGTCCTTTTTTTAAATGCCTCTACGCAAAAGATAACCATCACTTCCGTCTCACATGCAAAAGTCAGCTTCAGTATTTCTCAGGATTCAAGATTATTTTGTTGCAAAACTATTCACCAATGTCTTTGGAAAGTTTCATTCATGCTATATATAACATTCAACATGAAGCCATGTCCACCGCCGATTCACAGAACTGCAAATGCATATTCCAGGCCCCGCCCCTCTCACACAGAGTGGCATGAACTTGTTTTACCAAAAATCCACGGTCTGAGCATTTCGGGGTCGGATCCTGACCAAATCCAAAAGTAACTAGAAGGGCACTCGGTACAGTGCACACCTCCGCCACATAATGCCTGATCCATGAGAACATATCAGGTCCAATACATTTTTTAGATCCTCTTGGAGGATCTCTAAGTCTTACTCACGTTGTTCTTGTGGACTTTTTTGTTTCACAGCCTACATTTTTCATCGAAACTTCCTGAAACTTGGCGTATATATGTAAAAATACCCTGCGCAGACAGTAACGATCTCTGATTTTGAAAATTCCTCCTAGAAAAAAAAGTTATGACGTCAAAATATTTCCGCTAATGGAAATCGCTGAAATAATTATCTCCGAAACTCGGCAAGCTTTTTGAATTCTGTTTGCGGGAATCGAACAGGGCATTAGCAGAGATGAATTACCGTACATATTGTTGCGGATTCGCGCCCGCCGGCGTGCGACGGCCACGTAACTCGAATCGCGGCACGTCGCCCACCGGACGGACAATCCAGTCGTGACCCTCTCGGACTAACGCCGGGAACCAGTCACGGGTGGACCTTTCGGTCTCACCGCGATCGAGCCAATCAGCCCCCGCGTGGGATAGGGTTGCTCGCCAAATTCGACCGACCTAAGTACCCACGCGGAGGGTAGACCGGGCGATCGCACCTCGCCGCAGGTCGACTTCGGACACGGGCAACTTAAGCGACCCGTTCCGTACTATCAGAATAACCGAGCGGTGTTATCGTCGACCTCGACGGTTCGATTAATTATCGGGCGTATTCAGCCCACTACCAACCCTTTACGTGAAGCAAGATGAGGATTCAATGGGAGAAATGACGAAGCGAAGCGGGAAACAGTTCAACACAAAAGCACATTTATTCGCGGCACACGGGAAGCACACATATTCAATTCCACCAAAAGCACACAGAAAAGAAAAACACAATTCCATTTACACAAAAAGCAAATATAAAAGCGAAAACACAATGCAGAGCTAATACCGACTACCGAGCACACGGCAACACTTATACAATTCTACCTCACAGACGGCGCCGACAACACATACCCAAAACCAAGGAAAGAAATACCCTCAAGGATGAGGCGGGCCTGAGGCCGAGACCGGGTCGCGCCTACCCGTCTGGTGATGAGACGCGGAGCGGCGATGGCGCCCCAACTCCGCGGGCCTCGCGGGCAGTGTCTGGTAGGGGTGGGAAAGGGGCCCCCTTGGTCGCACTATCTCAGCGCGGGGGGAAACAGGAGGGGGTTGCTGATGCTCGGGGTATAGAGGATCTTTATTATCCCTGGTGTGCGTCTCCACCTCGGCCAGGTCGCGCTGTCGGCCTCCCTCGGGTGCAGCTCCCTGCACGACGCGAGCACCCCCTCGTCTGGTGTCGCCGCCTTTCCACAGCTCGTCCCCTCCGTTCCGACTCCAACGCACACAACGAGCAGCTCCACCGCCCGCGAAGTCTTGACCCTCTGCTTCCGACTCTCCTACTCTCCGCCTCTGGACTCTCTGACTCTCCACTCTGGACTCTTCTTTGGATTCTCCTTTTTTTGACTCTCTGACTGACGAACACGGTCCTTTTATCCGCCCCGTAACTTCGCCCTCTCATCTTTGACCCCCTCCCTTCTACCTTTCACCTCGCTCCCCATTGGCCCCAGAAAAAGGGGGCGTGAAGGCTTTTTGATCCACAAATTTGCATATATCGATCGCCCTGGAGGCGGGGCCAAATCGCCCCTCGCTCACCGATTGGACGGCAAAAAGTGGGCGTGTGTCGTTTTTGAAGCACAAAATCCGTGATTTTGTACACGCTGTTCGGCGCGCGCCCTGCACGAGTCCAACACCGGTACCCACAGGCGGCGCAAGAACGGTGGCGATGCGACGGCTGCGAGGTGTGACGTGAAGGTCGTGGCGGTTGTGGTGAAGCGGCGTTGTGGTTGGTGGTTGATGTTGTGGTTGTGGTGGTAATCATGGCGGTTGGTCCAAAATAAAGATAGTAAAAGAAAAACGGCTATCCTGAAGAGTCGCAGCACGCATAAATGACATGTATTCCCACTAGACAACGGGTTTGGGCCTAACTACACATGCACTTACCGAGATACCTCACCTAAGGGACCTGAATGGTGGTTTGCGAATTTGGTAACCACAACACTACCCCTTCCCTTTTTACAGACTCGTCCCGAGTCGTCAAATTTTCGTGTGCCATCATGTGTAGTTTTCCCCTAGTACATTTTACCTACGGATCCCTGAGTGCGACATTCATGGTATTCGTGTCCCCAAAATAAATAACCTGAGGGCTGCGTAACTATCTAAACAAACTCACTCACACGGACGACTTAAATAAAATTGCCGGCGCTAAGACAGACATGCCGGGGGCGCACTCATATTTACAGTACATCTTAACCTTAACTTACAAATTTTACACTAAACCATGGCCCAGGATCAATGAACTCTGCAAAAGAAAAGCAGTTAGCAGGGAGCCAGGCTGCCCACATGCAGTCTCTGGCTCAAACAATGCAGGTGACAGGGAACGTGGCTGGCTGCTCACACGCAGTCCAAGGCCTTCCCTTTTGAACTGAACGCAGTGAACCACAACGGTGCTTGGGCTGCACAAACGCAGTCTCCGTGCCAGCTCAAGCGGCACACGCAATGAGCACAACGAATGGATGCATGAATGGATGGACGCAAACACGGTGCACGGGCCGCCACTGCAGGCCCGTGTTGTAGCTGCCAACAGGGCAGTTCTCGCAGCTTGCAAACTGTTGCCTTGCGGATCCTGGCGCACATGGAAATGAACAGGGGGGGGCAAAGCAAAAATTGAACGGGGCTGGTGAACGTGGGCAGTGGGCATGGCATGGCAAAGGTGCAGGCAACACACAGCCCGCAGAAGAAGGCCGCTGCAGGCAAACACAGCCGGCAGATGAACTGGCCGGCACAGTCCTTGACGCAAAACACGGCCAGCCGATGGCACAGGCCTTGCAGCACAGCAGCTGCAGATGATCCGGCCGGCACAGGCCTTGAAGCAAAACACGGCCAGCCGATGGCACAGGCCTTGCAGCAAAACAACAGCTGCCGATGAAGTTGGCCGGCCTCTGCCTTGAAGCAAAACACGGCCAGCCGATGAAGTTGGCCAGCCTTTGCCGTTCAGTGGAGGTTGGTGGAGGGAGTGCGGTGGTGCTGGCCACTTGGAAGGCGGGCTCGGACCTACCTACCTGTCTCCCTCCCAACCTATCGCCTTTGCCTGTCACTGTACATACCCACTCCCTTAATTTGTCAAACCCCAATTTAGCCCCAACTTATTTTTTTGTTGTTTTTATTTTTACTTCCCCACTATAAATCGTCCCCTAACCCCCTTTATCGTCTTTGTTCGGCTAACCTATCCTGTCACCGAGCCTACTCCCAACCCCTACGTTCCCTTCCCGGAGGGGAACAAGGGAGAGCTAACGTCCTGTGTCGAGGCCCAACGAAGCCTCAGAATGGCCTCCCCAGAGTTCGGCGATGTATAACCAAAGTGGGTCCAGCGGCCCACAACGACAGCGAGGGGATGGATGGTGCGGAGGGGTACATCTCCTAATCTACCCTAACCATTTACTCTTAAACTACCCCGGGGCTTTCAACAAGCGCCTCTCGCTTAAACTATTGGATCTAACAACCCAGATTCCCGTCGCCTGTGTTGGTGTCCTTACAATTTCGGGCCTCGCCCCCCAATTTTCTCTCCGTGCCCTCACACGGTCTCCTGGCTGGGACACGTGGCTCCCTTTGGCAGGCACGACCCTCTGCCGAATCTCCCGCTATGGCACCCCCGGGCACTACACTGCCTCCGAGCCTACCAGCTCCCTAACACCGGGGAGTGCCCCCCATGGCACCTCCCCTGAAACGCACACGTGGCAGGCCGGCTTCCCGGGCCCCTTTCCGAGGGTCACCCGTGCCCACAACACTGCCCACGCGGCTAATGGGCGCCCGGGCCCCCGCACCAAGCAGGCGCACCCGTGCCCACTACGCTATCCCGGCCCCCCATGGGCCCATGGCCTACCGCGGCCGGCCTGGTGCCCGGGGTACCCACTCAGCGATACTCACCTTTCGCAGCCACGCTCCCAAGCCCGTCAACAGGGCTCCTGCACCCCTCCAAATGGGTCTCGAGCCTACTTTCCCACCAACAACAAAACGACCTCCATTTTTCAATTTGACTAACCCAGCTAACTCAATCTACACTGACCCCGGGGTCCCTTGGGCGGGAGTCACTCCTCCCCCCAATCACTCATCGCACCATGCATTCCCCATTCGCTCTACTCACACAGACCCGCTGGCCTCACTCACTCACCAAGCACATGCTTCCACTTCACTCACCAACTCTTCAACACACACACCACTGAACTCTGCCATCCTTCTAACTACCTCCCCTAACTAACTCGTGCTCCCACGTCGTCCCTTATACTACAGCACGTTCCATTTAACCTACGTAGCTAAGCTACGTCCCCACTACACATTCAAAGTCTGTCTCTGTCTCCAAATAAATCATTTTATTTCCCAACCTAAAGCTCATCTAAATCCCTCTACCTAATCCATTCCACGGACTCCATGAGGACTTACCCCTGCCCCATGAAGTCGGTCTAACTAAGCTAACCCTTCCCCCTAACTAGTTTCCATCCTGTGCCCAGGTAAGGGGGTCTTCCACCCCTTGCCCAGGAATCCTTTGCACCCGAAAGTGAGGCTTGCTTTTTTTTTTTTTTTTTTTCTTTACATGCGCAGCGCCAGCGCGGCAACTCGCGCACTTTGCACCTGCCCGTGACGTCATGCGGCTGCACGTGTTCCTCGTCCCTCCTTGGACGGTACCATCCGGCAGAGATACCCCTCCTGCCGGATTCCAACCCCACGTGCAGCCATGGCGTCACCGTGCGCATAAAAAGAAAAAACACAAGCCCCACGTCTCGAGGGGTTCCCCACGCGAACACATGTGCTTTGCCCGTTGGAGCTTAACACACACGATCGCGTGGAGAACCCGTACGGTCCAAATCCATTTACCTGCCTAAACTTTGTCCGTCCGCGGGATCGGCAAATCCACCGCGTGCGTTTCCGGACCGGGACTTCACTCTCGCAAGCGAGCACGTGGTGGTCTCGTGCGTTGCACAGCACGAACCTCGTGCTCGCGGCTGGGTGAACCCGGCACGGTCCCCGAAACAACTACAGCCGCTACTCGGCTTTCTTTCATCTGTCGTCGTCGTCGTCGCCATTCAACCCACGCACACCTGCGTGTTACGACGCACACAGTCCACTCCATCACATTCACACGGGGAGACGCGGCTGCGTGCTCCCGCATGCCGACCGACATCTCCCTCTCATACCGCTCTCTCACACACACGGTCTCCCTTGCACACAGCGACCTTGCACACGGCCGTTCACTCACGCACGGTGCCTCACCACTCACACAAACCATACTACTTACACACGCGGGGGCACTCACGCGCGGTGCCTCACTCATACACACGACGACACTCACACACGCGGTCTCTTCCACACACGGTGCCTCACCCACACACGCGGGGGCACTAACCCGCGGTGCCTCACTCACACTCCGTGCCTCATCCACACACGGCGTGCTGGGAAGCACGTACTCCGGCACCATCGCCACCACACCACTCACACACGGGGTTGCTTCCACACACGGGGACGCACTCACACCTTGCACCACACACACAGGGACAACCACACTGGGGATTTGTGTCCCCACAAGGGTCTCCGGGGCCTCTATACCCCCCAAGCTCTCCGAGCACCCGTTCACAGCACTCGCCTCCTCAACCTCGCAAAGCACGACCGAACTCACCTGGTCGTGACTCACCTCAAGGGGGCATACTCCCTCCCCTCGTTCCTGGAGGAGGCCATCCAGGTGCTCGCACTGGGTCTCTACCCAGTCCGCCAGCTCACCCCCTTTATCCTCCACTACCTCCGTGTGTGTGTGTGCGTCACTTACCCCGTCCAATTCACCCTCTATCTCCCGTGTCTCTGCCAACTCTTCACCCTTTACCTCCCTTGTCTCAACTATTATTATTTCCTTTGTCGTCATTTCGTGTCTCGTCTCACACGTTTTGGTCTCCCCATTTAATTTTTCCCTCTTGGTCACCGTCGATTCCTCTGTCACGACCCTTGCCCAACACGCCCCCCGAATTATTTTTTCACCCGCCTCCACCGCGGGCCTGTCAGCCGTTGCACCCCCCTCCAGCTCGCCCGCTCCGACACGTGGAGTCGCCATTTTCAGCTCCCTGGTCACGGCCTTCATGCCCGCCTGCAGGCATCGGCCCATGTTCTGCGTCTCACCCCGTAGCTCTTTCATATTTGTTTCCATTTTTTGTGTATACGCATCTATCTTTTGTGTATACGCATCCATTTTTTCAATCATTTGTTTGTTCATGCCTTTCATTTCGTTTGTATTTGCATCCATTTTTTCGATCATTTTCGCATTCATCTTGGTGTTCATTGCCGCCAGCATGGCGCATAGCTGGGCCATGTTGGATGCACTCAGCTGAGCCGTTTCGGCAAGGGTTGGGGAAGGGTCTTGGTGGAGAGGGGGGGGGGGAGGTGTCATACCCCGCGGCCGCTGCCGCACCCACCTCGGGCCCTGGGTTCAGTTGGGCGAGTCCGTGTTCCTGCACAATCAACATTTCCTGCACGGGGATTCCATCCTGGACCATGGACTCTACATTACTACACATATACATTTCTAATACCCCCGGCTCCCGCTCGCCTTGAGACGCCATCTTGCTTCTCGTGAAGGGTTAATTTCGCTCGCTCGTAATTTGGAGGGAATCGGGGGTCGCTTCTCTCACCCCTGGACCGATTCCCGTAAATTTAGCCGGAGACAGGAGAGCCCGTTTTCCTGTTCTCCAATACCAGTGCCGCGAGGAGGGCGATGAGTTTATATCGCACGACCTGACACCAGTGTTGCGGATTCGCGCCCGCCGGCGTGCGACGGCTACGTAACTCGAATCGCGGCACGTCGCCCACCGGACGGACAATCCAGTCGTGACCCTCTCGGACTAACGCCGGGAACCAGTCACGGGTGGACCTTTCGGTCTCACCGCGATCGAGCCAATCAGCCCCCGCGTGGGATAGGGTTGCTCGCCAAATTCGACCTACCTAAGTACCCACGCGGAGGGTAGACCGGGCGATCGCACCTCGCCGCAGGTCGACTTCGGACACGGGCCACTTAAGCGACCCGTTCCGTACTATCAGAATAACCGAGCGGTGTTATCGTCGACCTCGACGGTTCGATTAATTATCGGGCGTATTCAGCCCACTACCATCCCTTTACGTGAAGCAAGATGAGGATTCAATGGGAGAAATGACGAAGCGAAGCGGGAAACAGTTCAACACAAAAGCACATTTATTCGCGGCACACGGGAAGCACACATATTCAATTCCACCAAAAGCACACAGAAAAGAAAAACACAATTCCATTTACACAAAAAGCAAATATAAAAGCGAAAACACAATGCAGAGCTAATACCGACTACCGAGCACACGGCAACACTTATACAATTCTACCTCACAGACGGCGCCGACAACACATACCCAAAACCAAGGAAAGAAATACCCTCAAGGATGAGGCGGGCCTGAGGCCGAGACCGGGTCGCGCCTACCCGTCTGGTGATGAGACGCGGAGCGGCGATGGCGCCCCAACTCCGCGGGCCTCGCGGGCAGTGTCTGGTAGGGGTGGGAAAGGGGCCCCCTTGGTCGCACTATCTCAGCGCGGGGGGAAACAGGAGGGGGTTGCTGATGCTCGGGGTATAGAGGATCTTTATTATCCCTGGTGTGCGTCTCCACCTCGGCCAGGTCGCGCTGTCGGCCTCCCTCGGGTGCAGCTCCCTGCACGACGCGAGCACCCCCTCGTCTGGTGTCGCCGCCTTTCCACAGCTCGTCCCCTCCGTTCCGACTCCAACGCACACGACGAGCAGCTCCACCGCCCGCGAAGTCTTGACCCTCTGCTTCCGACTCTCCTACTCTCCGCCTCTGGACTCTCCGACTCTCCACTCTGGACTCTTCTTTGGACTCTCCTTTTTTTGACTCTCTGACTGACGAACACGGTCCTTTTATCCGCCCCGTAACTTCGCCCTCTCATCTTTGACCCCCTCCCTTCGACCTTTCACCTCGCTCCCCATTGGCCCCAGAAAAAGGGGGCGTGAAGGCTTTTTGATCCACAAATTTGCATATATCGATCGCCCTGGAGGCGGGGCCAAATCGCCCCTCGCTCACCGATTGGACGGCAAAAAGTGGGCGTGTGTCGTTTTTGATCCGTTTTTGAAGCACAAAATCCGTGATTTTGTACACGCTGTTCGGCGCGCGCCCTGCACGAGTCCAACACCGGTACCCACAGGCGGCGCAAGAACGGTGGCGATGCGACGGCTGCGAGGTGTGACGTGAAGGTCGTGGCGGTTGTGGTGAAGCGGCGTTGTGGTTGGTGGTTGATGTTGTGGTTGTGGTGGTAATCATGGCGGTTGGTCCAAAATAAAGATAGTAAAAGAAAAACGGCTATCCTGAAGAGTCACAGCACGCATAAATGACATGTATTCCCACTAGACAACGGGTTTGGGCCTAACTACACATGCACTTACCGAGATACCTCACCTAAGGGACCTGAATGGTGGTTTGCGAATTTGGTAACCACAACAATATGATACATCACTATGACGTCGTATCAATTTTTATGACGTTATTCCTGTTTTTTGACATTTTTTGTTTCACAACCCAGAGTTTTCATCGGACCTTCGTGAAACTTGCCATGTATATGCAGAAATCTCACGCGCAGGCAGAAACCATCTCCAATTTTGAAAATTCTTCCTAGAAAAAAAAGTTAACGTCATAATATCGCCGCTAATGGAAATCGCCTATCCCATTATCTCCGAAACGAGGCAAGCTGTTTGAATTTTGTTTGCGGGAATCAAGCCGGGCATTAGCACAGATAATTTATCGCAAACCTGATACATCACAATGACGTCATATTCGTTTTTATGACATCATCATTAAGAGGACGAGGATCTCAGCTCATTCGATCTTGTTAAATAACATGCTTTACAGTAATATATAGTTTTTGCCCCAATCACTTGAAAAATTAAATAATTCTTGTTTCCAGATCCGAATCAGATCTTCACCAAAATCGAATCAATTCGTCATTGCCACACACCCAACGTGTCCACCAAGTTTCATCCGGATCCGTTGACAACTTTTTGAGATATCGTGCCATATATTGGTTTCGCCCTCTCGATGGTGAAGAATCACTTTACAAATTCTCGTTGTGGGATCTGGCTCTGGATCTTCACCAAAATCTAATCAGTTTGTCCTTGTCACACAACGAACCTGTCCACAAAATTTTATCTGGATCCGTCCACAACTTTTTGAGATATCCTGCACATAAACAAAGAAACAAGAAGATGACATCATGCAGAGCACGATGCTTGCAAAATCCATAAAACAAATTTGATCTCAAAAATAATTGGTGGTTGAATTCAATGACCAAATATGCAACAACTCCTCTTCAAATTTCAAGTCAATCGGATGAAAATTGAGGATTTCAGAAATTCGACAAGTTTGTTGACCTTTGGCGTATGTTGACCTGTTAACCTCAAAAATGATAGGCTTCCTGCTTATGCCAAACTCAACCATGTGGTGAAGTTTCTTGAACATCGGTTTAAAATTGTGACCTGTTGGTGATAAACAGACAGAATAACAAAATCGACTGACCAATATGCTTGAAAAATCTTTGATATTGCCAGTAACAAATAGACAGAAAGGGGTGAAAACATAACCTCCTTCACCTTTTGTGGCGGAGGTAATAACACACTTCTACGTGTGTCCATGAATATCTGAGCAAAAATTGAAGTGAATCCGTGAAGAATTGCTTGAGAAATAGCTTGTCAAAAAGGGGTCGTTCAAAAATTACGTTAACATTTTTGCAGCGACTGCTTCCTCAGAAGTGAGTATTTGGTTATGAATGAATGAAATGAATAAAGGTTTATTTCAAATAAACTTCCATCGTGGCCACTGACTGAATTACAGTAAGCTTTACAATCATGAATTTTACAAATAAAACATAGAAATTGAAAAAAAAATTCAAAATAGCAAAAATAACATTAAAACCAAGTAAATGGATAAATTACATCTTGATTCAATTACATAGTGCGAAGGATGGGTGCAGCGATCCTCACACCAATGAAACTGAGTAGGATTGATTCGTCACCATTCAGAGTGCAACGGCTCACTATCGGTCAAGGAAGTAGTCCTGAGCCAGGGGTTATACAGTGCCATCTTGATGATGCAGCACAAAATCCAGAGAGCGCAGGTTGCATAATAGCATTGAATTGATAGCCGTGTGTCCGTCTACAATAGGTTTTCATTACCGCGATAACTTGAGAATGGCTGAAGGGATTTGAATCCAACTTGGTTAAAGTATGTACTATGATGGAAAGATGAACTGATCATATCGTGCTCCTATTTTTTGCAAAATGTGCCCATTTTCACCACACTAGCACCCTACCTCTTTTTGCGCAAAGCTGGGGGTCGATGGTAGAGGTGTTTCTTGCATTGTAGCACATGTAAAAATGATGGAATGAAGACCTAGTCTTGCCTGTGAAGGCGTGTCGATCTGCTTCGGCGACCAGGGAGAACGATGGAAGAAATAGGGTGTTGATTGAGGTACAGTGCCTTCAGAAAGTAGTCACAACCCTTGACTTTTTCACATTTTGTTGTGTTACAGCCTGAAATTATAATGGTTTAAATTAAAGGTTTTTTTATTATTATTTTTTATTTTTGGCACCGATCTACACAAAATACCCAACAATGACAAAGTGAAAACATGTTTTTCTAATTTTTTACAAATTTATTGAAAACGAGTGTGGATCGACTCACGACGCTCACCTCTCCACATGTCGTTGCAGAGATTGACGGCACAGATTTGCTGTTGTCATAATTTCTACCAATCATAATACAAACATTTATTTTGTACAAATTTATTTGTAATATTTGTGATATTATATTTATTTGTAATATGAAAATGTCCGAGTGGTCTAAATGGCCAAGGGTCTAAGCTGTCTATTCTGTATGAAGGGCCTTAGGGATCTAAAGGGTCTTGGGGAGTGGGGGAGGGCGGTCTTTGGGGTCCTCGTTGACTTTTGGATCTTCATGGTCATTGGGGTCTTAGAGCTTTTATCGGGTCTCAGCACTCCAAAGGGTCGAAAGGTACATTCCAATAGTACATGATTAATAGACGTATGTGCAGTCTGTAACCAACGTTCAAATGGTACGTAATTAATAGACATAAAGTCACACAGCTTCATTGTGAAAGGAACATTCCATTTGTACATAATTTATGGACATTTGTGGAGTCTGCAACCAACATTCAAACAAGACCTGATTAATCAGCACATGGTCTTCATGGATTGATTGACTGACGGACAAATTCATGGCTTCCAGGATGGCTTCACCGCCTCACTGACCGTGCTTTTCGTTATATATATATATATATATATATATATATATATATATATATATATATATATATATATATATATATATATATATATATATATATATATATATATATCGATGAAATACAGAAATATCGAATTTACATAATTATTCAGTCTCCTGATCAATTTATGGAAGCGCCTTTGGCAGCAATTACAGCTTCGAGTCTTCTTGGGTATGTCTGTATCAGCTTTGCACGTCTGGATTTGGGGATTTTCTCCCATTCTTCCTTGCAGATTTGCTCAAGCTCTGTCAACTTGGATGGAGAGTGTTGATGAACAGCACTCTTCAGGTCTTTCCACAGATTCTCAATGAGATTCAAATCTGGGCTTTGGCTGGGCCACTCAAGGAATTTCACATTCTTGTTCTGAAGTCATTCGAGTGTTACTTTGGCTGTTTGCTTGAGGTCATTCTCCTGTTGGAACGTAATTTTCACCACAGTCTCAGGTGTTTTGCACTTTGAAGCAGGTTTTCCTCAAAGATTTGGCTACATTCATTGTTCCCTCTATCCTAACAAGTCTCCCAGTTCATTCCGCTGAAAAACATTCCCATGCATGATCTGCCACCACCATGCTCACGGTCGGGATGGTGTTAGATGGGTGATGAACTGTACTTGGCTTCTGTCAGGCGTAGCGCTTTGCATTCATGTCAGAGTTCAATTTTCGTCTCGTCAGACCACAAAATCTTTTGCCTCATGCTCTGTTTTTCACATGCCTTTTTGCAAACTCCAGGCATGCTGTCATGTTCCTTTTTTTTTCTCAGGAGTACTTTACATACTCTTACTCAGGAGTATGTAAAGTTTGGCCACTTTCCCAAAAATTCTAGATTTGTGAAGTGTTGCAGAGACTGTTGTCCTTCTGGCATGTTCTCCCATCTCAGCCAAAGAACTCTGTTGTTCTATCAGAGTGGTTATTGGGTTCTTGGTCACCTCCCTGACCAAGGCCCTTCTTGCCTGGTTGCCCAGTTTGATTGGACAGCCAGCTCTCAGATTAGTCTGGGTAGTTCCACATTCTTTCCATTTCCTAATGATGGAGCTCACTGTGCTCTTGGGAACTTTCAACACTAGAAATTGTTTTAACCCCTTCCCCAGATCTATTACCCCTCACAATTCCATCTCAGTGTTCTACAGACAGTTCCTTGGACCTCATGGTAGTTTCTGCTTTGACATGCACTGTCAAATGTGGGACCTTGTTATAGAAAGGTGTGTTTCTTTCTAAATCATGTCCGATCAAATGAACTCCAATCAAGCTGTTGTGATCTCAAGTATGATCAAAGGACATTTGATGCATCTGAGCTCAATTTGGATTGTCATAGCAAAGGGGTGAAATACTTGTTGATTCAAGACATTTCAACTTTTTATTTTTAATTAATTTTTAACAATTTCTATAAAACAAAATCCCACTTTGACATTATAGGGAAATATGTGTGGATCGGTGACAAAAAAAAAAAAATTATCAATTTTTAATTCAGGCTGTAACAGCAAAATGTGTGAAAAGTTGAAGGTTGCCAATACTTTCTGAAGGCACGGTATATAGTCTTTACAAACTACTTCTATGTGATAAAGCTATAAAATGAGAATAAGTTAGATTAACAGAGAAAATCAGATGATTCTCAGTTGCATAAGTATTCAAACCCTCTGCCTCATTAACCCGAAATCACTTCAGGAGCAAATTATTTGTTTGAAAGGTTACAAAATAACTATAATAGGTTTCACCTGTATGTAATCAGTGGTTTAACTAAAAAATTAAGCTCCCCACTTATCTAAGGAGTTTTAAGGTTCAACTCACTTGGTCAACCAACAAGGCAAACATGAAGACCAATGAAATTTCCAAAGAGGTCAGACATAAAGTGGTGAAGGTCTATTCAGGAGAGGGTTCTAGGAATAGTTCAAGTCGCTTATTATCCCTTTGAGTATGGTGAAATTCATCATTAAGAAGTGGAAGACATATCCTACCACCCACACTCCACCCGGAGCAAGTCACCCATCGAAACTCAGCATCCGGGCAAGCAAGAAATTGGTTTGGGATGCCACTATAAATCCACTGATGACTGAAAGATCTGCAAGGCTCTATGTCTGAAATGGGGGTCAGTGTTCATCAATCAACAATTTCCCATTCCCATCACAAAGCTGGCCTCTGTGGACAGGTGGCAAGAAAGAAGCCATTACTGAAAAAGGTGCATTGAAAAACTCGTATGGAGCTTGTGAAAAAGCATCTTAATGATATTGCAGGCACGTGGAGAAAAGTTTTGTGATCAGAGACAAAAATTGAACTTTTTGGTCTAAATTCACTGTTATGTCTGGTGCAAGCCGAACACTGCACATCACCCAGTCAACACCATCCCTAATGCCAAGCATTGTGATGGCAGCATCATGTTATGGGGCTGCTTTTCATCGGCAGGGACTGGCAAGCTTGTCAGGATAGAGAAGAGACAATGGACGGTGCAAAATAGAGGAAAAGCTTTGATGAAAACCTGCTCGAGTCAGCCATGAATCTGAAACTGGGTAGGCGATTCACATTTCAGCAGGACAATGATCCAAAGCACAAAGTTAAAGCCACACAGGAGTGGCTGAATAATAATAATAAAAATGTTCTTGAGTGGCCCAATCAAAGTCTGACCTGAACCCAATTGAACATTTTTGGCGAGACTTTAAGATTGCAGTCCATCAACGATCTCCATCAAACTTTGCAGAACGACAGCAATTTTCATGTGAAGAATTAGCAAAGATTTCACCATCTCACTGTGCAAAGCTGAAAAAGACCGACCCAAAATGACTCGTAGCAGTCATTGCTCAAAATGTGCTTCCACCAAGTACTGACTGATGGGGATGAATACTTTTGCAACCAATGATTTTTGATTTGTACATGTTTTTTGCAGATATTTCTGACATGTAACCTCCTTCAACGGCAACAGTTTAGTTTGATCTCTTCAGTTATTAATATAAAAGTTCATTTAGAATAATTGTTTTTACATAATTTGTAATTCACCTAAATGTGGCATAATTGGTAAGGGTTGAACTTGAACACTTTTGCAGATTACTGTACAGACATATAATTGCTCCATTATTACAGTGCTGAGAGAATGTCTACACCCCCTTTCAAAATTTTCACCTTTGATTGCCTCATAGCCTGGAATTAAATTGCATTAAATCAGACTTTTTACACCTTTATTTACACATCGTAACTCACAACTTCCAAGTGAAAAACAAATTCTACAAATTTCAGAAAATTAATTAAAAATACAAAACTAGAATATATTAGTTGGATAAATGTCTCTATGCAATTATAAATGTCCACCCCCCTAATCATTGCAATTATAAATTTGCTAAGGTGTAACCAATCACCTTCAAATCACACACAAAATTAATTGGCCTCCACCTGTGTTAAATTGTAGTGATTCTGATTATTTCAGGATAAAATCAGCTGTTCCTCGAGGCTTCCTCTGCTGAGTAGTGCATTTCACAGCAAAGACTCAACTATGAGAACCAAGGAGCTTTCAAAAGACTTCCAGGTTATAGTTGTGGAAAGGCACAGATCAGCAGATGGGTATAAAATTATTTCAAAGGCCTTGAATATCCCTTGGAGCACAATCAAGACAATCATTCAGAAGTGGAAGGCATATGGCACCACCAAGACCCTGCCAAGATCAGGCTGTCCCCTTCTAAACTGGATGACCAAACAAGGGAAAAACTGATCAGAGAGGCCATCCACTAAGAGGCCAATGGCAACTTCGATTGCACAACACACAGATCAACTCATTCAAAGTATGGGTGTCCAAGGTGATGCCCAGTAATGTTGGATGTTTGTCAAGAGGAAGTTGTTGATGGAAGAGAGTAATGATTGGACGTGCATGGGATTCATTTCTGTTTGGGGTGAGTAGGGTTACAAAATACTTGGATGGAGATGCAGTCATGGGGTTGAGAGTGTGCCAGTTTTTACCCCTCAGCCTGAATTGGCTAAGGGGTATTGTTGTCAAAGGCGTTGTCCGGCGGGCGTCCGGGCGTCCGTCCGGGTGTCTGTCAACTTTTGGTTTCCGTCAATTTCGAGGAGAACACTTTGTTCGATTAAATCCATTTTTGCAGTTTGTGTTGGGGTTGGGTAGAGGAAGGTTCCTTTCGAAAATGGGCGCGCTGCGATTTTCAATATGGCCTCCATGGCAGCCATCTTGAAATTTGTTTCCGTCGATTTCGAGGAGAACGCCTTGTCCGATTAAATCCATTTTTGCAGGGTATGTTGGGGTTGAGTAGAGGAAGGTTGCTTTCCAAAATGGGTGCGCTGTGATTTTGAATGTGGCCTCCATGGCAGCCATCTTGAAATTGGTTTCCGTCGATTTCGAGAACGCCTTGTCCGATTAATTCCATTTTTGCAGTGTGTGTTGGGGTTGAGTAGAGGAAGGTTCCTTTTGAAAATGGGCGCGCTGCGATTTTCAGTGTGGCCGCCACGGCAGTCGTCTTGAAATTGGTTTTCGTCAATTTCGAGAATGGCTTGGCTTGTCCGATTAAATGCATTTTTGCAGTGTGTGTGTTGGAGTTGAGTAGAGGAAGGTTCCTTTCGAAAATGAGTGCGCTGTGATTTTCACTAGCCGCCACTGTAGCCATCTTGAAGTCTGATTGATTTTCGATATGACGTCCAACGTGCTCTAACTGACTGCATCATCGTGATATCACTGCTTCCTCTTACAATGCATGGGCTGAGGTGTTACGCCCGCTTTGCGGAGCTATTTTTAATATTGTAGAGCTTGCTGGAGTGTGTGTCTGGTGTTGGCTTAATGGTTCGGGTGGTGGGCTTGGGATCCGAGGATCCTGAGTTCAAATCCCGCTCAGCTGTTGAATTCATTCCAGGTGGGTTTAACTCTGCCTGTCATCCTTCTAAGGTCAGCAAAATGAGTACCAACTTGCTGGTATCCGGTGTCGGAATGGCGACCCATCCAAGATTGTGTCCAAGAGCCGAGGAGATTGCTTCGGCAGCACAAACACTCTGTATAGAGTATGGTCCCAATGGATGGATGCTGGAGGGTGTTTAATGGTGCGATCATCTGCATATGATAGTCGTGAGTCTGCTCGATGGATCGGGAGGTCACGGAGTAATATATTAAAGGGTGAGGGAGATAGTGCAGAGCCCTGTGGGATGCCGTTAAGTTGTCGTCGCAAGGAAGAGAGGATGTGGGTGGCAATTGAGCATCACTGGGCAACAAAAAAGAAAAAACTTTTGGTCTGCTATGAAGGGAAATGCAGGCCGCTGATTTCAAATCTGTAGTCAGAATTTAGCCAGCACGTCAGGTTTTCAAAATATTTAAATGTATTAATGATGCCCAGCATGCTGTGTTAGATACTTTATTATTGCAGATCGCCACATTGTACATCTAATATCAGTGCTTTGTCATTACTTTCACGTCATATTTAGATATCAATGATTGATCTCCATGTATAATGTGTAGTATACAAATCAAGAACATAAAGAAGTTAATAAGATATTAGAACATGGTAATCTTCGGAAGTGTATAAACTTCATGGGGAAATCCGCCCCATTGTGAATGATTCAAAAACAACACTTCAAGTTTACACTCTTCGTTTCAATATCGTCAGCGTCGGCACTGTTCAGACATGTTCAGAAGTGTGTGAGATGCTTGCTATTGCGCTTATGTGTGAAATTGGTCTCCTGTTGTAGGAACCAGCTGTCATCACCCATCATGTTTTGGTTGAACTGGCCTTGATGCCTAGCTAGTTTCCATGACCGAAATGTCTTGGTGGAACCCTTCACCATGCTCATCGCTTACCTCACCCCACAAATCAAGATGAGAATGCAAGAAGTGCATTTTAAGAGACATTCTCCAGCCCATTCGCTGAACGGCCTCTAGCATGTTGTCCACTAATTCCACATTCTGTTCAGCTCTGTGGTTCCCAAGAAAGTTCTGCACAACCAACACAAATGCTTCTCATGCTGCAAACGCAAGTGGGTTCAGTTTATTTTTGAACTCAGGATCACACATCAGTTCTCGGATCTGGGGCCCAACAAAAATGCCTGCTTTGAGTTTAGCATCAGCTTTCTCTGTGCCAAACTTCTCTCTCAGATATTGGAAGCCATTACCATCGTGATCCAATGCTTTTACAGAGTTTTTCATGAGGGTTAGGGTTAGTTTTAATTTTTAATGCGGCACGGAAAATTCTACTTAAAAATTCATAGCTTGGTGAGTTTTCATCCATTTTTACTCCTCAGCCCAAAATGGCTAAGGGGTATTGTCGTCACAGGCGTTGTCCGAGCATCTGGGCGTCTGTCAACTTTTGGTTTCCGTCAATTTCGAGTAGAACGCCTTGTCCGATTAAATCCATTTTTGCAGTGTATGTTGGGGTTGAGTAGAGGAAGGTTCCTTTCAAAAATGGGCGCGCTGCAATTTTCAATGTGGCCTCCATGGCAGCCATATTGAAATTGGTTTCCGGTGATTTCGAGGAGAACGCCTTGTCCGATTAAATCCATTTTTGCAGGGTATGTTGGGGTTGAGTAGAGGAAGGTTCCTTTCGAAAATGGGCGCGCTGCAATTTTCACTAGCCGCCACGATAGCCATCTTGAAGTCTGATTGATTTTCGATATGACGTCCAACGTGCTCGAACTGACTGCATCACCGTGATATCACTGCTTCCTTTTACAATGCATGGGCTGAGGGGTTACGCCCGCTTTGCGGAGGTATTTTTAATTATTTAAAGTGCAATCTTAAGCTCTTTTTATGAGATATAATATTCTACAACAGTTGTATTGCTATCATTGAAATCAAAGATGCAAAAAATAATAATTTATGATCACTCAAAATCACCCACCACGTCAAGCTATTGTAATTGGACCACACGTTTTACTCAAAATCCTGACGTGCTGAGAAAATTCTGACCAAATTCAGAATCAGCATACTCAATTTAGTCGAGAACAGATGTTTCCACCCCAGGTACAAAATCTTTGTTGTCCAGTGTTTTTTTGAGTTTGATGACCAACAGAATGTTTGCGAGCCATGTCATTTAGTTGTTATGCATGTTGGTGTTGAGGCTTATTTATTTGAGAATATGGCAAGGTATGGTGTCAAAAGCTTTCTTCATATATAGGGTGAGGCATTTATATCTGATGGTTTTATTATCCTTAAAACTTTTTTGTTTCAAAACCAAATAAAATAAAATTTCTATACAACATAAGCACATACTTCAAGTTTTTTAAATCAATTTTGATTCTTTATTTCTTAAAAATTACATCAGACAAATGGCCCCTTACGAATTTGTGCATTCACGACAGCGGATAATCATATTGTTCATGACTGCAAGCAATGTCTCTTGATCAATCTGCAAGGCTCTTTAATGGTTGCAATGATGTTTGCCTTCAATTCATCGATCAATGTTGGATGATCCTTATAAACTTTGCCCATCAAAAATCCCCAAAGGAAGAAATCTGGCGGAGTTAAATCTGCCAAATGAAAGTGTGCCTCATCTGTCATGATGACCGAAAAAAAAAAATGCTCATTGCATTGAAAGTGCTCCATCTGTAAAATATAGAAAACAATAATTAGTTATGTCAAGACTGCTTCTGGCGAGAAAGATTGCAAATGTGTCAGATATAAATGCCCCACCCTGTATATTGCTGAGAGAATTCTCAGTGGGGGGTTGTTGTTGTTGTTGTTGAAGCCGTCTTGAATGCATTGTGTTGGCGTTTCGTATGCAGCCTGTGGCTGCTGGTTGCATCATTTCTGGAAGCGCGGCTGTGCCACTGCTGCAGTGTGCCCCTGTTACCAGTAAGCTGGTACTCATTTTGCCAACCTCAGAAGGATGATAGATAGGCTGAGTCAACCATCGAGTGTTATTTCAACAGCATGACAAAAGCTCAAACTTAAGACCCTTAGATCTCAAGCCAGTCACTTTAACCCTTAAACCAACACCAGGCTTTGTATTGTGTTAATGTTGAGAGATGAATGGTTATTGTGTGTTGTGGATGAAAGCCATGCTGTCTGTGATTGGCTAAACTCTGGACTCCAAAGGAATAAAAGGGGAGATTTTAAAATATTTATTTTTAGGATGAGCTTTCCAGGTATTTTTCTTGGGATTCATAAGAGAGAGATGGGCCGATATGATGCCTTATTACCTTCGCCGAAGGAGAGGGTATTTAATTTGGGCCTGCTTTGTTTGTTTGTTAGTCCGCATAGAACGTTTGTGTGTTTCTCCACAATCGCTTGATGGATTGAGACAATTTTCACCATTGGTGTAACGACTCATTTAGAATGTTTTAATGATATTTTGTGACGTCATCGGTCACTTGGTGTAGCAGTGATGTTAGAAAAACTTTGGACCTCTGTGTCTGAAACCGCATCAAGGAAAAAATTGAAACTTGGCACATTGCAAGTACTCCTCATTGGGAATGTGATTTTTTTGATGACGTCATAATTGCATATGTAGAATGCTACATCCGATCAGTACGAACATTTTTGAGGGTCATCTAAGGATGAAATCTACAACAAAAAAAATGATGCCATCATTGGTCACGTGATTTGGCAGCCATGTTGTTGTTTTTTTGTTTTGTTTGTTTTTAACCTTCAGAAATCTCTGATATGGCTGAACAGATCGAGGCAAAACTTTACACATATGACTGCCTATCCATGAGGAACAAAAGGTTCACACATATGATGTCATAGGTCACATGGTTTGGCAGCCAAATTGGATTTTAAAAAATATGAAATGTTTTCTCTAGAACCGCTTAATCGATGTGAAACTTCACAATTATGATCTAGTCGTGATGTATGCATGTTTTAAATTTCACCTTGATCAGACACATGGTCTGACAGCCAGAATTATTTATTTTTTTGAATGGGGGGTTTTTTGGGGTTTTTTAATAAGGCTCACTTGACTGCCAGGATGGGTTTGAGGGGAGAAGAGTAACAGCTGAAACCTGAATCATATCCAGGTTCCTCCTGATAACTTCATCTTTGCTTTTTGCTTGTTCGGGTTCCTTCTGATTACTCCAATTCAGGACTGTGCCAATTTGGTCTTCCATTTAATCTGAGTTAAATTTATTTAATCCCATTCTAAATTCAATTGAATAGTAATTTTTAAAACGTCATGGATCAGGATCAGGTGTCAAATCATAGTGGGATGCCTTGGTACCCGGTCATCACTGCCAGCAGTTATAAAGTGGCAGCTCTCTCGTTGTCTCATTTATTACGGAACACACCAGTACACAAACGCCACACAAAATACACTACACATAACTATACACAAACACACCACACAAAACAAGTCTTGGCAAGGGTCTGCAATCTCTGATTGCTCTTTTTCTTGTTATAATCTGGAATTGAAAGGAGGTGGAGCTTCATTGTCAAGTTGGCCTCCAAAGCTAGTTGCTGACTCGGCATCCTCCATCGTGCAAAGTCCTTCCTTGGCACACTTGAGCTCCTGACCACATACAAAGCTTTTGTCTGCAGCCTGATGGAGTACTGCTCTCCCCTCTGGGCTGGTCTCCCACCTCTCACCTTTCTTGGCTTCACGCTGTGGAAACTAGGGCATTTAAGATCATTGGTATCTCCCGCGATGAGGCTGAGTCTTTGGGTCTCTCACTCTCTCGCCGCAGGCAGGTCGGTGGTATTTCTGCATGGGGCTCAAAATCTGCCAGCAACCCCCTTCTGGTGAAACTCTCAAAATATCAAGAATCACTGCTCACCTTCACTCTTTCATTCCTCTTTTTTTCCTGCCTTTGGAACAAACTCTCACACTCTCTTCAATCCCACTCTTCACTCCAGGTCTTCAAAACAGCTGTTCACCACCATCTCTTCTCTTCCCCCATCCAAAACCTCGATCTTTTCTACCCCCATTAATCCACCCCAAACCCACCACCTACAACTTCCCTGCTTTCCTTCCTGAAAGTCCCTGTCGTGTAAGGTTCTGAAAGTCTGTCGTATCCATCTTGTTTACCCTGTGTACGCTGCCACATCCCTCTCCCTTCCACAGATCTCATGTGTCTGTTCCCCACTGTTTTGTCCTTCCCTCTCCCACCCCTCTTGTCTCCTGCTCCCCTTGTACATTCTGTATGTTAGCTCTCATACGAGCCCAAGAGGTACAGGTGGCTGGAGAAACCTGAATCTCCAAAAGAAAAAGAAAGAAAGATGAAATCTGCAGAAACATGGCTTTGCACATTTGCTCGAGTCTATCGTCTGTAGTTCTTCCTTCGTAGAAAGACTGCAGCTGGTTGAGTGATGAGGATTGTCTGCTTCTTCTTTGAGTCGGAGCCACCATAGGAAGGCGGTTGAAAGGTGGTGGAGCTTCATTGTCAAGTTGGCCTCCAAAGCCAGTTGCTGACTCGACATCCAGTTCCAGTTCCAGATGGTGACCAACATAGTCATGTGTGCTGTGGAATAAAGCTGTATAATGAAGTTCCTTATGAAGTTACGACGTCAAACCAACTCAAATTCACATGAGATTGAACAATTTGGTAATGCATCTTTCTCATTGTTGTGTATCAATAATTGGCTGTGAACTGGTGAGTAATCTTGAGTGTTCTCACATGGGACTGCTTTTCTGATGCCACTCAAACATGAAATTTTTTCATCGACTTATTTTGGAGCATCACCAAATCCCTTGTATGTGGGATTGCCGAATGATTGGATGCCAGTGTGTGAAGTGTGGAAACAATCATTCACTCACTTGAATTCTGATGTGAGGGTACGGAAGGGTGGAAACCACCAGACCTCTGATGTGATCAAAATTCAGCTTGTGTGGCCATGGAAAGAGTTCCTGGGACACCAATGGAGGAGAGAAGATCAATAATTTCTTCAGGAAAATTGTGACAGGTAAGGAGACAGATCAATTTCATGCAAGAGTCAAAGCTAGCCAGCATGAAGTGATGACATTTTTGTTCCCCAACAAAAAAAAAATTATTTGAGGTACAGCCATTAACGCCAGAACGTTTACCTGTTCTTGCTCACATCTGAACCGTAGGATCACAAAGATTTCTACACAGGTGTCATCAAAGTGCTACCTCTTTAATGGGACAAGTATGTGCAGATAGCAGGGGAACATGTTGAGTCGTTGTTGAAGTTTCATCAATATATCAGTGCTTTCTTATTTTAATTGATAAAATTAAAAGTGCACATCAAATACAACTATGTAGTATCAATGTTGATCCCTGCTTGTATCTTTTCAGCCACACACTTATGCAGGCTTATTGTGGAGCCTCGGATTCAGGAATGCATTGAAATGATTACTTGGCCAATCAGAAACAGCTGAAGTTGTTTAATGGAGGCAGTTGTGATTTTGATTCTTTACCGACTCAGTCTCTGCGTCTGTCATTGCACGGCAGGGAACCTCGTCATGAAAACAGCCGTACAACCAATGGTCGTAAAAGTGGGAAAGGAATCGCCACCGCTGGGCTTCGAGCTGGACATGAGTAGAAACATGAGCCGGGCGAACAGCAGCTCAGAGGGAGAGAAAGATGCCCTTGTGGAACCAGAGTGGGACCTGCCACTCACCAAACACCATGGATGTGCGAACATACCTTCTCATTCTTGTTCATTTTTAAGTGCTCCAATCAATGTATGCTTTTATTATGTTGTCTTGAGTTTCATTATTCTGATAGCGAAGCATCTTTTCTGCTCAGTTTTGCCTATCCTGGCTTTTAAATGCGGAGAAATACCGTACCTGTCGAAATACAAACATGCAAGTTTGATGATAATGTAGTGACCGCATGAAATGCCTTGGACCAATGTGGTTCTTTGTGTGCTGTTGCATATTCCTCTTTCGCATGCAGCACATGGCTGTGAGTAGCATCATTCACTGAGCCAGGGTGCAGCTGTGCCACTGATGCATCTCCCCTTATAGGTTATGGCAGGAATTTAGAATTTGTTGAGGGTGCTGGTAACAGCTCACCCACTCATCACAAAGAACACTCTGGGATCTTTAAGATCCACCAACTAACGGGACGCAAGTCACCAGGATGACAGTTTGTAGTTGGGCTGAGATTTGAACACAGGCTAGCTGGCTTGGAGGCGAGCCTGCATACCTCAAGGCCATCCTGTTAGCCCCTTTATGTGCTTCTGCATCTTTATATGGAGTCAAACTGAAATGAACCAAACAAGATATGCAAATGCATAAACGAGACTTTGCAGACTTGTAATTCATGAAAAATTTATAAATTAATCGTTTTTTGAACTTTTCCCAAGAGAATTGCCATTTTTCTTCTGGATTGTTGGCAAAATCCCAGTTGCCTCTTCATGGCATTATAGAGGAGGTAATCTGCCTTCAGATCTATGGTCTGATCTACATTCATCTGGTTCCAACTTTGCTGTTGGCTCTGAATGCCTTCAGAGTAACTTGAGATGGGCATTAATCATCAACGACAATGCCACTCAATTGCACTTGAAGGAGTTTTCCGAAAATTGGTTTACAAAAGCTGGCAGGCAAATGCAGGAAGGTATGCGTAGCTTCTTCTTTCAAAATCTATAACACTGATCGAAGTACCTCTGGAGAGGCTGATGTAAAACCAGTCCTCAAATAAAATTCACCAACCTTGGTGTCATGTGATACCATGGCAAAACAGTGGCATAACTTGGCAGTGCCAAGAGCAGGAGTGAAAAGCACTGCAGGCCCATTTCCATAAGCCGCTTTGAGCACAGATGGTGAAGAGAGCAACAAGCACATCCATTTTTCTGCTGACGATCGAGGCCTGGTCGCACTTGGTTTGCAGTCATTGAGTTAGCTGAGCAAGTGCTGCATTCTTACATTATAATCTCCATTTCCTTCTCAATTTTTGTTCTCTTGCTTAGCACCTTATACAAATTTAGTCCTGTTTCAACAACTTGACTGAAGAAAGCTTGATTCTTCAACATTTCCCCAAGACTGGTTAATTTTTAATTGTGCACCCTAAAAGAACCTTTTCCTCTTGTTGATTTCGGCAGCTACAGACAGCCTCCACCAGCTGAGCTTGCAGACTCTAAAGGCTGAACCTTTCTTGAACAGACATTCAAACCGATCACCTGACTCCAATGCTTCCTCGCCTAGCCCTGCCCCCTACGGCCAGAGCGTGACATACAGCAGTGTGGTTGCAAGCAGGTAAGCCATGCTGCCATACAAAACTTGTATTGCCAATTTTGTGTGACTTGTTTGTTTTGTTTGACTTTTAGAATAACTTTAAAGTGCAAATGACTTTAGAATATGTGATTATTTTTAAAATCAAGGGTATGTTGATTGGTTTTTCTTCTCTTCACGGCTCTTATCCCAACACCTCAACAGCAGTGAAAGCAGCATCCGCAATATGAGTTGTGGGAAGGCCAAGCTTGCAAAGATCTTGTCTCTTCCTGGTAGGAACGGAAACCCAACATTTGCTGCTGTTGCGGCTGGACATGACAAAACCTTTGGTAAGGAGAAGATTTTCCCATTGGGCACAAACAACTGTCGCATTTTATTTTTGACAAAGGTATTAAAAACATCCTTCATTGTGCTGGTCTCCTTTGTGAACAACATACAATGAACATCCATTGTGGGCGCACACCCGGCACCGAATGTGGGCGCGCACCCGGCACCGAATGTGGGCGTGCACCCGGCATCCAATATTGGTTTCCTTAATGACTTCTTTGAAATAAATGTGACGCAGTAAGTTTAAACCTGTTCTTAAAGGTATTCAGTAATCTGTTAGTACGTTGTATCCTGACTTGCGCCTTTCACTTTTCAGAACCACTGTGTTTGTTGTGCATTTCTCTGATAAGGAATGGGCATATTAGACATTGTATTCAGACAGTCTTGTGTGTCACAGGCCCCGAAGAACCAATCAAGGCAATTCTAGAGAAAGCCAACTCAACCGGCAGTCTGAAGCTGAGTGAGCCATATGGCTATGGAGATGGGATTATTAAAGTGGATTCTGATCTGGCCAGGTATTATGGCATGTTGGTTGGAATGACCTGCTTGCTTTGGTGATGGTGTATGACGCTAAACCTGAAATGAGTTGTGTTTGGTAAATACATGGCTGCCTTGCTTCTGGAGTGAATTTTTTTTATCTCTGTGCTCTGCAGTGTTGACCCCTGTGTTGCGAGTGTTTACAAGACCTCTCCCCCTGCACCTTCCCCCACCTTCTCTGCCTTCGGTCCTTCAAACTCCTTTGACCTAACTGGTGGTATGTCTTGCGAGTAAAGCAACTTGTATGAGATCATCTTGTTTTATTTTGCAGCGAGTAGCTGAGTCCATTTCATATGAACTGTCCACATTATTATTATTATTTTTATTACATTGTGCATATGTATAATAATGAATTATTTTGGTGTTAAATCCCTTCCCTTCCTGATCCCAATCTGCTCTGGCAATGCTCATTTTGTTGCAACCCACTTCTGTGATGTGTTCACCTTTATGTATTTCTTGTTTTACTCCTGGATATTTTCATTTCTATAGTTACAAGTTTCTGTTTGCTATATGATTGTTTTTTATTTTCTTCATTTGGGTGTAGCTGTTGGGAGTGGGGGTGGGGGGTTATTATGCTCACTTTGACAAAGGGTAATGAGGCATTTGGGAACCTGGCACTTCTCGATGAAGGATATTTTCCAGGAAATTAATGTGAAGGCCTCTCAATTTAAAGTGTCATTATTTATTTACTTTTAAGTATTTCCCTCCACCCTGCAATGCACCCCTCCCCTCCACACTCCATTTCATGGAATAGCAGATTTTTTTTTTATCGAGAAAGGAAGTTTCACTCGACTAGCAACGGGATATATTGAGTGTGTTTTCCTTCACTCTCAAGTATCCCTCTGGTCATTCTGCTTTCCCACTAGCTTTCAGCAAACATGCAATATCTAAGGTTCTCCAAAGTTTGCCCCACTGAATGAGAGCAAAGCCATGTCACAAAGATGTTGCTGGTACCCACAGCGCTCTGAGAAGTGATGTCACTTCCCCAAACCTTAGCAGCTGTGTTTGTGTGAAAGTCAAGTCTGGTTGTTTTTTTTTTGTTTGTGGTTTTTTTTTGTATCCAATGTCGAGGCTCTCATGAGAGCTAACAGATAGAACGGACAACAAGGGGAGCAGGAGACGAGTGGGGTGAGAGAGGGAAGGACAAAACAGTGGAGAACAGAGACATTAGGAGATTTGTGGAAGGGAGAGGGGTGGGGTAGGGTACACAGGGTAAAGAAGATGGACACCACAGGGACATTCAGGAAGGAAAGCAGGGAATTTAAAGGAGGTGGGTTTGGGGTGCATTAAAGGGGGTAGAAAAGATCATTGCTTTGGATGGGAGAAAGAGAAGAGGTGGTGGCGAACAGCTGTTTTGAAGACCTGGAGGGAAGAGTAGGATTGAAGAGTGTGGGAGTTTGTTCCAAAGGTGGGGAAAAAAGAGGAATGAAAGAGTGAAGGTGAGCAGTGATTCTTGATTTTGGTAGTTTTACCAGAAAGGGATTTCTGGTGGACCTTGAGTGCCCTGTGGAAGTATGGGGGGGGGACATATCACAGACAGAGCAGGTTGGTGGGGGGGGTGGGACATATCACAGAGCAGGTGGGTGGGGCGGGGGGGTGAGGCTGGAGAAGATACGGTCGAAGACGGGAAGACCACCGACCTGCCTGCAGTGAAAGAGTGAGAAACCCATAGACTCAGCCTCACTGTGGGAGATACCGATAATCCTAAATGCCTTGGTTTCCACAGTGTGAAGCCGAGAAAGGTGAGAGGCAGGACCACAACCCAGAGGGGAGAGCAGTGCTCCAGCAGGCTGTGGATGAAAGATTTGTATGTGGTCAGGAGCTCAGATGTGCCGAGGAAGGACTTTGCACAGTGGACGATGTCCAGCCGACGACTGGCTTTGGAGACCAGCTTGGAAATGTGGCTTTCCCAGGAATGATCATGGCAGATAGTGAGACCCAGAAGCTTGAATGAAAGGACCTCTTCAAGAGGATTGTTGAGAAAGTAGATGGGGGGGGGGTCCAAATGGTCCTTTCGGAGAGACATAGTGAGAGTGAGATTTGTCAGGATTGAAAGACATGTTCCACGTGCTCTTTCGTGTGTGTGTGTGTGTGTGTGTGTGTGTGTGTGTGTGTGTGTGTGTGTGTGTGTGTGTGTGTGTGTGTGTGTGTGTGTGTGTGTGTGTGTGTGTGTGTGTGTGTGTGTGTGTGTGTGTGTTTTGTGTCGCAGCTCCTCCACAAGCCTTCGAGCCTGTAACAAGAAAAACTTTTAAGAACCATGCCTGCTTCCCTTTAACGTACCTCTGCCTGAACAATGAAGGGTTTGTTCAGTTTCGGGCCTGAATTCACAGTATCCATCCACCTGTGCATTTTTTTTCTTTGTCGTTTCTGTATTTCTGTACAACTCTCAATATTTAGCACATCCTGCCCCCCTCCGATCAAGGGAGGTGTGTGTGCTTGCATGCGTTGGAGTTGGGGGTGGTGAGGGGCGAGGAGTTGGTGGGAGCTCCAGCCGATGCTGAGCTGTTCATTTCTCCATCCGTACGCTTTTTGAAAAAAAGAAGAAAAAAAAACGAATAGAAACTAAATGTATTGTAATCAGGTCTGTTTGTCCGTCACGCTATCTCCGAGAAATGCGCCAAACTTGGACGGTCTGATCACAGAGCAAGAAGGTGCAAGAGCAGGGTCATTTTTGTCTCCACCCCTTTGGGTGGGGTCAAAAGGTGAAATGTCAAAAAATGAAATTATAGGCATATTTTGAAATGAAACTACGTGTAATCAACTTTGAGAGACTCATGAAATATAATGACTTTTTGGATCTGACCCTCATTTCATCCCCCAGGCAGTGGGGACTTGAGGTCACAGGTCAAAACTGAGAGAAAAAAAAATTAACTCAAAACTTTATATTCGGTCATTCCCGGTGGAACATTTTGCCATCTTGCAACTTTGCTTTCAGTGGGGAAGCGTGAGCATTTGTGATGGCGTGCAAGACTTAGCTCTTGTAGTATTTATGATCCCACCATTCCCCATTGCTAGACTTAAGGCACACTCAGTTTCACTGCTTTATTTTCTTCACACTTCTTCTCTGTACACCTGTCCTTACTTGCTTTCCCCACGTGTTGTTTATAAGCTGATCATGTAGTTGCTTTGTACATTTTACATCGTTATTTATTATGATTCTACATTTTGTCACTTGAAGTAAATTCCGGAACCCTCATTGCATATGCCAGCTTTAACTGCAGGGGTCATTTGTTTCGGTTCAAAGTCAGCACACTTGGCATTGAGCTGTTGAGTCTGGGTTTCATTTCAATCCCGAATGCAGTATAAACTGTCTGGTGCTTCACAGGATTAGGGTCATCATGAAGTGCACCATCTGTCGGATGGTTGTCAAGCTTGGTGTCCCATTTGCTTGCGTTCGCTGGTGGATGTTATGGCCCCACGGTGTCCTTGGTGGGGTCAGTGAGTTATAGCTGGCACCCTGAACAAATTAAAAATTCCTGCCCAAATCACCTTCGGTCGAATGTCAGGCCTGGCCAACTGGCTCATGAAAGACTTGGGACAACTTTCCCCACCCGACCCCACAGGAAGGTGGTAATAATTGGGTCATTTGTTGTCTTTATTCTTCATACCACCTCTTCTACAAGTAGTATTTCTAGATTTAAAATGAAAAAAAAAACTGCTTTTGAGTTTCCATATTTTCCTTTGTACATTTGACATACTTGTTTATGAGCACGAGTTTTGACCTCTGTGCAGAAGTGTTTGGGCCACGTGTTCGCTCGGGCTCTGGCCAGCGAGACCTCGACGCCACACGTGACTGGCCACCCAGCTTCCTATCTCCGTGGATACAATCTCAGCCTCTTCCTCGCAACACCTGGTCCTCTGGCAGTGTACCGACGAGTCCCACATCCTCGGTACGTGTGTCGCTTGATGTCCAATCTCGTACCAACCAGAATTTCTCCCCCTCCCCCTCTCCCCTAAACTTCTGCAGCTGCTGTGCAGGAGATCATCTGAGCAAGCCAGTACTTTATTCGTTAACTGTCAATGCATCGTTTAGCTTGTCATGGAATCCAAATCAAACAGGGTTGGGTGATAATCCTCCCTTATCAGTATGTGAAAATGAAATCATGTTATTGAACATAACAGGCATTTGTTATTGGCTTCTACTGCCCCTGCAGGCACTTAACACAGATTTTAAACATTCATGTCACCACTCAGCTGATGGTCCATTCTCGTTCTGAGATGTTTGTTAAATGAGAAAGACTTCGTAATGGAATACTCGTATTTTAATGTAAAGATCTAAGTCCTTATGAATGTTTGAACTAATAGTTGTATTACACAAGGGAAATTATAGCTTTTCTAATCCATGCTGTTGTCTTTGCTGTTTGCAGCCATTCCTGCAACTCGGAGTACAAAGCACAGTTTGGTCTCATCCATTCAACTCAATTTGGTCCGTTCCCTGTGACAGAGCTCCTTTTGGCATGCCCTGCCCAGTGACCCCTGTTCCGGGCACGCCCATCACTCCAACGAGCTGCAGTGTCATCCGGGGCTCTGGGGGCAGTAATCACCCCCCCATGACCTCACCCATTCAGCAAGGTGGCATTTACAACCCCTTCGACTGCATCGAGCTTGACATGATTTGGCGCCCCTCACCTGTTCGCCAGCACAGCGTGCAGCAGCCATGGCATGGGGATAGTATGTAGACGGACACCTCCCATTGGTTAGAAATGGAGATTTTCGGAGGAGGGGTGAAGTGTTTGAAAGGTTTCTATCCAGCTGTTAAAAAAAAAATAATAATAAAAAACCAGCCCTAATGTGGTTTACACCTGACATGCATAATTTTGCTTTCCTGGAAAAACTGCTTTCCTCAAAACTAACTTCCAACTTGTTTTGATTTGGTCATAAATGAGGGCATTGTGTGGGGGAAGGGGGAGGAAAGAAAATTGGATATTGGGACTTTTTATTTCTGATTTTAAAAAATTCCTCCAATATTAAAGTTCCCTTTTTAAGTTTGGTTTTTACTTTGTTTGTTTTTTTGCTTTACTTCCAGCACGCCCAACAGGTGTGTAATCTTAACACGGGCAGAGGAGCAGTGTTTCCATCTACCCTCTTATTTCCCCAAAGCGTTCACACACTTGCTCTGATTTGCTGCATATCCCACCAGCATTCTCAGTGCAGCAGATCAAGCTATCCCGCTTATTTTATGTTATTTCTTGAGGAGATTGATGAGGGTGTCATGAGGGTGAATTGGTTTCTAAATTCCACATATTCATCTCGATAAATGTGACAGTTCCCCCTCTCCCCCCCCCTCAAAATTAATCCCCCCTCCCCCTCAAAACCTCCTCCAATACCACCTGTGCTTTGGTTCTTCCAGTTACCTAAGTTTTACCTATTTGGCTATTTCAGAGGTTCTCACCAAGTGGCATATTTTGGGCAAGTTTTGGTTTGGTGGCCAAGAGGAGAGAAAGCCATTGCTTTATAGAGCACTGGCATATATGAGCATCCCCAGCCATCGGCAATGCCACTGATCGGTGTTAAGGCTGCCACAGCCACATACATCGTGCTAAAAAATACCTGGATGCTCAGGAAATTTAACACGCAGGTTGCTTGTTCAGACATGTTGCTTTTGGAAAAGAACCCTGTTGTTGTTTTGGAAGTTGTATTTGTTTATTGGCCGACCCACAGGGCATCATCTCTAAACTTCTTTAGGTGGTGCTCAGAAATGGGTGGTGGTGTGAGGTTGACCATCCAGCCCACACACCACTTGCCCTGATTGTTGGGTGAGGTTTGAGCCTATTCTGGGTGATGCATCATCACCCCAACTGTTGAAACATACCTTTTGGTTGCACTTTTTCGAAAATAAAGAAATTTTTCAAGAAAATCTCAACTATGTACTTCTGTTATTTTTATATATATATATAGAATATATAGAATTCTATTCCAAAAGAAAGTCTACACTCCCTTTCAAAAGTTTCACCTCTTATTGCTTTATAGCCTGGAATTAAATTGCATTAAATCAGACTTTTTCACCTTTATTTACACATCGTAACACACAACTTCCAAATGAAAAACAAATTCCATAAATTTCAGAAAATTAATAAAACAAGAATATTTTGGTTGGATAAGTTGTTTTTTTTTGGGGGGTTTTTTTTTTTGTTTGTTTTTTTTTATGTTGAAGGCTCCATTCATGGATTATATAGTCCTCATCGAGGCCAGGACTTAAATAAAGGAAAATAAAAGGGAGAATGTAAAGTGAGGAGTGAAAATGAGTGGGTAAGAAAAGTGTGTGATGTTTGTTCCAAGAAAGAGATATTAAAGCTAACCTTTTGGTAGCTATAGTTTGAGTGAGACAGAAAGAAGACCAGCAATCTTGACATGGAGAGTGCAAGATGGTTCCGGGCACCACTTTGACGCTCCCAAGTCAGAACAGTAGTACGACGCTGAGTGGTTGCTGTCTACAACCTACTACCTAAAGTGTCCA
This sequence comes from Eptatretus burgeri, assembly GCF_056783735.1. Taxonomy (NCBI): domain Eukaryota; kingdom Metazoa; phylum Chordata; class Myxini; order Myxiniformes; family Myxinidae; genus Eptatretus; species Eptatretus burgeri. The sequence continues at coordinate 59,517,515 of NC_140973.1, forward strand.
TCCCCCTGAGTTAATACTCTGTGGAAGTACATTTAACAGCAATTACAGCTGTGAGTGTTGAGATTGATCTCTGCCAACTTTTCACACCTTGATTGGGCAAAATTTGCCCATTCTTCTTGACAAAACTGATCAAGCTCAGTCAAGTTGTGTTGGGAGCGTTGATGGACAGCAATCTTCAAGTCGTGCCACAGATTTCCGATTGGATTTAGGTCGGGGCTCTGATTGGGCCACGCAAGGACATTTATTTTTTTGTTCCTGAGGCACTCCAGTGTAGCTTTGGGTCGTCATGCTGAAAGGTGAACTTCCATCCCAATTTCAACTTTCTTGCTCCATCCTCCAATTTGTTGCTCCAATTTGTTCCATCCACTTTCCCTTTTATCCTGACACGTGCTCCAGTCCCTGCTCATGAGAAACATCTCCATAACATGATTCTGCCATCACCATGCTGCACAGTCGGGATGGTGTTCTTTGGGTGATGTGCTGTGTTGAGTTTGCGCCAAACGTAATGCTTTCCATTTGAGCCAAAAAGTTTCGTTGGACCACAAAACCTTTTGCCACACGCCTTCAGAATCTCCGGAGTAGTTTTTTGCATATCTCAAATGGGACTCAAGGTGGGCTTTTTTAACTAATGGTTTCCTTCTTGCCCCCCCCCCTTACTGTGCAGGCCAGACTTGTGGAGTGCTTTGTTTGTTGTTGTCACATGCACACAATGACCAGTCTTTGCCATGAAGGCCTGTAGCTCTTTCAAAGTTGCCATTGGCCTCTTGGTGGTGTTGAAGAATACTCAATTCCTCTTGTACATTTGAACCATTTAATACATATACATATGTATATGGAGAACCAGAGGAGATTCAATAACACAAGCAAGCAACACGCTGTTCCTCTGATTCTGCTGTGCCGAACCGTGGTTCGTAAAGGTCACGTAAACAATTGTGTTGTACACGAGACTCGGCTCGACGATAAAAGACGGGTCTGGGCTATCGTCTATGCTCGGAATTTGCCGTGCTTCTCAGGATAGAAAAACTCTTATGTGCCGAAATCTCTTCGATTTAAATGTAAGAGGAAGAAGAAGCTGATCCTTTGGAAAAAGGGTCAGGCTAATGCTAAAGGGTGATTCACAATCACTGCTGTGCCGTGCCTCGACCGTGACCACAAGGAACGTCGGAGGGATGTTGCGCCATCTTATGGCGCATGGAGGACCGTTGTCGTATTTTGCCGACTGATTCCACACTTCAGCTGTCTACAAATTGCAAGCACTTTCATTTTAGTGAATTATATGACTGCGCTTGCAGATAGGATGGTTCTCGAGCAAGATAATTGTCAATGATTGTCTTATTTTTGCAGTCATAAGCCTAGAAGTAGGGCAAGTGGTGTGCTTCTTTTACATTCAAATCCCTTGCAATTTTGCAGACAGATTGAAAGAATGCTGAATGAAAATGAAAAACTGAGAACATTTTGTTTCGCTATAACCTGGCTATTTCAATTTCACTGCAATCATGGAAGGTGACAGCATTGAGATCAACACCAGACATTCTGACAGCTGTGAGCAAGAAACCTCGTTGCCAGTGAAGCTGACTCGATCAGCATGTATACTTGGCAAAAAACGAAACGCTAGTTTTTATGTCAAAGTTTATAGCAAATGAAATTTACAAAATCACATGAACATTAAATTACAACAGATTAGTACGGTGTATGACCTCCCTCTGCTGTGATGCATGCTTGGATGCGCCGTGCATGGACTGAATCAGCCTCCTCAAAGTCACCTGGGGGAGGACGCGCCACTCTTCCTTTAAATCAGCGGCAGGTTCTTGAGCTGTTCTAGGTACCACAGGACGTAACCGGATGTGGCGATCGAGTTCATCCCATGCATGCTCGATGGGGTTAAGGTCTGGACTGAACACAGGCCATGACAGGAGCTCAATATGGTGGTCATCAAGATACTGGGTGATCACCCTTATTGCATGAGGTCACGCATTGTCCAGTTGAAACAAGGCTATGTTCGGATGTTCATCCAAAAAAGGCCTCACGACAGGCTACAAAGTTTCATCAGGCTACACTATAGGCTACCTCTTTAAGAGGTTACCACCGATGACTATCAGTTCAGTGCAGGTATTTGCTGTAATACCGGCCCATATCATAATGCTGGAACCTCCCCACCTGTCCAACTCCACAACATTACAGTCAAAAAGTCGCTCACCATAACGATGGTAAACTCGTACCCGTCTGTCATTATTGCTTACGCAAAATTCTGACTCATCCGAGAACAACACCTGGTTCCACATTCTCTACGTCCAGTCACGGTGTTGGCGGGCCCATACCAACCTACGGCGACAACGATCGGCCGTCATTGGGAGACCTCTGGAAGGGCGTCTGCTCCTGAGTCCTACAGAACGAAGCCGATTTCTGACCGTCTGAGCACAAATCCTGTTGTTCGTACGCCCAGGCGTCTCCCTTGTAGTGGTTTCTGCATTGCGATGTGGATCACGGAGGTGCTGCAGAACGATGTAACGATCCTGAATGGGCGTCGTCACTCGTGGTCAACCACTTCTCCAACGATCTGCCACACTTCCATTGTCTTAAACGACGTCTGAGCCTGCGTATGGTTGATACGTGCACTTGTCTCTCAACAGTCTCTCAACTGGCATAGCTGCACATGGAGACAGAGCAACAGATGTTCTGGCGGCTCGGAAGAAGGGAAGCACTGCTTTTAAACTGTTCCAGGAAGAGAGGTTGGGAAAAGAGGCCAACGGGGGATTCTTTGACTCCTTGCAGAAGCAAAGATTAAAGACATTGAGTGACATTAAGGTGAAGAAGACATATCAAACAAAGGGATGTCAGGTGATAATGAAGGCAGATAGAAACCTTTTTGCCAAAATGATCCTGATTGGCCAAACAAGAAAGCTGCACATGAAGGATGTGCTCTCCCATCACCTTGGACCCATAACCATGGGCTTTGGCTCATCCAGAAGGAACCATGAGGAAAACGAGCAAGGCAGCTCTGGCTAAACGGCTCAAGAAAGACTTGTCACCAGTACAATCTATACCAGAAACCTCCGCTTGTATAATAGATGGGATGGCACGTACAGAAGCTACTGGTGGATTCAAACCACGTGTCTTTTGCTGAAGTCTCTCAAACCATCCTTTCAGCAGTCTTGCGAGAAGGAACAGCCAGCGGGCGCATTGACATGGTATTTGATGTCTCTCGAGATGAGTCTATAAAGAATGCAGAGAGAGAGAGTCAACAGAGGATCTCAGAGTGGGATATCATTCAGGACTCTTGCACCTGGACATGTAGAATACAGCAGTGGAAGAATTTCCTCCTGAACCCAGAGAAGAAAACCTGCCTGATTGAATTCATCGTGACTGACTGGAGTGAAGATGAACAGAGAAGCAGACTGGCTGGGAAACAGTTCTTTTTTTCCCCATGGAAGAGACTTGCAGGAGACCAACGGTGGAGTCAGTCAACAACGTTGAAGCCCTCAAATGTAGCGAAGAATAAGCAGACTCCAGACTCTTCCTTATTCCATGCAATGCACTGTGCTCGGTCTGGCTTTACTGCACTTGTAATTGTGTCTGAAGATACGGATGTCTTCATTATTGGCATGGCATTTTCATCACAGCTCCCATGCTCACTTTACATGAACGGTGGAACCAAGACACACACTGAATACGTTGATGTGAAGAAAGTTGCCAACACGCTGGGCCTGGAAAAATGTCCAGAGCTTCTGGGATTGCCTGCGTTTACAGGCTGTGATGCCGTGAGCTGCTTCCCTGGGAGAGGAAAGGTTTCAGCCCTAAAGAGGTTATTGATCAGCGACACAGGAACACACAGGAGACCTGGGAAGTCTCACCACAGCTTTTCAAAGCATTAGAGTCACTTACATGTTGTCTATACAGCGCAAGGACAGTTGCTGAGAACGTCAATGAATTGCAGTTCAACCTCTTCTGTGCAAAAAAAAAGGGGAGGTTGAATCTTGGCAGCTTCCTCCTTGCGCTTCTTCACTGCAAAACAACTGCGAGAGGGCTAATTATCAATGTGCTGTCTGGAAAAGGAGCATGGAGGCTTTCCCTGAGATTCCCTCTCCTGTTGGTCATGGTTGGAAGAAGGATGGGAACTTGGTGATTGACTGGGGGGGGGGATGCCCCACCTGTCCCTGAGTTGGTGATGGAATTGATTTTATGTGACTGTCGAAGGGAGTGCTTGGAGGAGAGCTGTACCTGCCTACAGAATAACATGAAGTGTACAAACCTTTGCAAGTTACAAACATGGAGCAATCTGCAAGCTGACGACGAGGACAACGTTGAATTTGAAGCGAGTGATGATGATGATATTTCAGATGATGAGTAATCAACTCTGTGCGAGTCGCAGGCCCAGATGTGACCATCCTTGTTTAGGCCTACATTATCAACACCGAAGTTTCTAACACTAAACTAGTTTTTGACAGTTAACCTATGAATGATCTAATCCCACATTAATATTCATTCATTGACATTTTCTTGCATTTTCTGCGATTGAGGTTAGCATTTTCAATTTGACCTCACTTTTGACCTCTGGTGGCCTAATTACATCGAAATGTAGCTTAACCAACCCCTGAATACATGTCGGACATGACCGTTAGCATTTTGGAGTGGTTATTTGTCAAAACATGCTCACCAATTTCAAGCAGTCAAACTTCATACAATTTTTCATGTTTTTAGCGGAACAAAAGGCCATTTTAAAAAATGTGTCAAAACCGTTCTGTACCACAGCTTCAATAATCATAAAGTACACTTTGCTCGACTTATAATTGACTTGGGTACTTCTCTTCTTCCATGTGAACCCATTTAAGTTAAGAAAGTCCCATTGGTATGATATATGTTGTGAGTTTTCTGACAGGTGGTCAGATTTTTAGGCAGGGGTCAAATTTCGTGACCTTTTGACCTCTGGTGACCTACATAACGCATGAGCATATAACGGATACCAACGTATAGAGGATCAGATTACCAACATTTTGAGTGGTCACATATCACTACATGACCATGGCTTGCAATGTTATTCAACCTTATATTTCCCTTACCCGAAAACCTGGTCCTTCAGATTGGACTCGGGTGTCCGTCTTTAAGAGGCGATTACGACCACCAAGCAGTGAGTCCCGGATTGCTTTCAAAGATTTTTTTTTCATCTGTGGATGTAGAACTTTCAAAAATTTGCTATCGTGATAATTTGCTATCCCAGCTCGCACCAATTGATGAAATTTTGGGGTCTGGCTCATGGACTATGCTGGGTATGGCTGAGGGAAGAAGAGGAAGACCTTGTTATGCACTGCACTGGATGGATCTGGATGGGGTGAGGGTCACAACCAATCTGTCCCAGCCAAAGCTTTGGGAAGCAGTGCGAGATCAGGATGCTTGGAGATATCTGATCAGGAATGTCACCAGAAGTCGGACATGACTTGATGGAACGAGATAACTCGATAGACACATTGTAACGGACTCCGTCTCCCTTATGGGTCGACTTGACCTGAGATCGCTGGAGGTTAACTGCCAAGTTGAGCAGAGACGTTCTGCACACGCATGGTGACTCCATGTCAAAGATTGTGTGATTTAATTAATCTGGTCCGTGTACCAAGGCTCAGCATGAGCATTTGGTTTTAAGGAGAATGTGGCATGCCATACGGCAATCCCACTGTTCACAAGCCACAGCGATCAGACCCTCAAACGGGTTTAATAAATTATCAAATGGTGGGGAATACCATAAATGGAACAGTGAAGGAAAGAGAAAAACCTGTGCTCAACCGAGATTATGACGGACTATATGGCTATCCTGGTCTGATTTAACACAAGCAGACTTGCTGAGGGACAAGAGATAATGAAAAACGAGACAAACATTGAGGTCAATGTGGAGGGGAGCTTTCCTCGAGGTGCTAGTGAAGCCCATGGGGAGGTTCTGATGGCTTTCAATTCAATCTTGGACCCTGTGCTCATGTTGTGGCTGGCTTCCCATGTGGACTGTGGCTGGAATGGCTCATGGTGGGTTTTTCCCCTCCACCTTGTGAGGGTCGTGCATGCACACTTACGGTGATGAAAGTTGCTCACTGATTGGTCTCTGCCATGTCAACGCGGTCGCGTCTGAGGTCACTCACATGGACATGCCATGTCGATGGAACATGGCGTGACAATGGGTGTCAGAGTGGGATCATGTTGCACGTGACAATGGGTGTCAGAGTGAGATGATGGTGCACGTGACAATGGGTGTCAGAGTAGGATCATGGTGCATGTGACAATGGGTGTCAGAGTGGGATAATGGTGCACGTGGCAATGGGTGTCAGAGTGGGATCATGTCGCACGTGACAATGGGTGTCAGAGTGGGATCATGGTGCACGTGACAATGGGTGTCAGAGTAGGATCATGGTGCACGTGACAATGGGTTTCAGAGTGGGATCATGGTGCACGTGACAATGGGTGTCAGAGTGGGATCATGGTGCACCTGACAATAGGTGTCAGAGTGGGAACATCCCCCCCCCCCCTGCACCATTGACTCGTATGGAATTCAAATTGAGGCCCATTAAGTATTCAATGTAATTTATTATTAAAATTACCTTATCCTCACTTTTAAACCCCCCCCCCCATCCCTCCTCCCTTCACTTACCTTGTACTGTCTGACCTCCCCATTGATGTATTTGTATTTCCCAACAGACACACTGATCTCCCCATTGATGTATTTATATTTCCCAACAGACAGCCTGACCTCCCCATTGATGAATTTGTATTTCCCAACAGACACCCTGACCTCCCCATTGATGTATTTATATTTCCCAACAGACACCCTGACCTCCCCATTGATGTATTTATATTCCCCAACAGACACACTGATCTCCCCATTGATGTACTTATATTCCCCAACAGACACACTGACCTCCCCATTGTTGTATTTGTATTTCCCAACAGACACACTGACTTCCCCATTGTTGTATTTGTATTTCCCAACAGACACACTGACCTCCCCATTGTTGTATTTGTATTTCCCAACAGACACACTGACCTCCCCAATGATGTATTTATATTCCCCAACAGACACACTGATCTCCCCATTGATGTATTTATATTTCCCAACAGACACACTGATCTCCCCATTGATGTATTTATATTCCCCAACAGACACACTGATCTCCCCATTGATGTATTTATATTCCCCAACAGACACACTGATCTCCCCATTGATGTATTTATATTTCCCAACAGACACACTGATCTCCCCATTGATGTATTTATATTCCCCAACAGACACACTGATCTCCCCATTGATGTATTTATATTCCCCAACAGACACACTGATCTCCCCATTGTTGTATTTGTATTTCCCAACAGACACACTGATCTCCCCATTGATGTATTTATATTCCCCAACAGACACACTGACCTCCCCATTGGTGTATTTGTATTTCCCAACAGACACACTGATCTCCCCATTGGTGTATTTATATTCCCCAACAGACACACTGACCGCCCCATTGGTGTATTTATATTTCCCAACAGACACACTGACCTCCCCATTGTTGTATTTGTATTTCCCGACACACTGATCTCCCCATTGATGTATTTGTATTTCCCAACAGACACACTGACCTCCCCATTGTTGTATTTGTATTTCCCAACAGACACACTGACGTCCCCAATGATGTATTTGTATTTCCCAACAGACACACTGACGTCCCCAATGATGTATTTGTATTTCCCAACAGACACACTGATCTCCCCATTGATGTATTTATATTCCCCAACAGACACAGTGATCTCCCCATTGGTGTATTTGTATTTCCCAACAGACACACTGACCTCCCCATTGTTGTATTTATATTTCCCAACAGACACACTGATCTCCCCATTGATGTATTTGTATTTCCCAACAGACACACTGATCTCCCCATTGTTGTATTTATATTTCCCAACAGACACACTGATCTCCCCATTGGTGTATTTGTATTTCCCAACAGACACACTGATCTCCCCATTGGTGTATTTGTATTTCCCAACAGACACACTGATCTCCCCATTGTTGTATTTATATTCCCCAACAGACACACTGACCGCCCCATTGGTGTATTTATATTTCCCAACAGACACACTGACCTCCCCATTGTTGTATTTGTATTTCCCAACAGACACACTGATCTCCCCATTGATGTATTTATATTCCCCAACAGACACACTGATCTCCCCATTGGTGTATTTGTATTTCCCAACAGACACACTGATCTCCCCATTGATGTATTTATATTCCCCAACAGACACACTGATCTCCCCATTGGTGTATTTGTATTTCCCAACAGACACACTGACCTCCCCATTGTTGTATTTATATTTCCCAACAGACACACTGATCTCCCCATTGTTGTATTTATATTTCCCAACAGACACACTGATCTCCCCATTGATGTATTTGTATTTCCCAACAGACACACTGATCTCCCCATTGTTGTATTTATATTTCCCAACAGACACACTGATCTCCCCATTGATGTATTTATATTCCCCAACAGACACAATGACCTCCCCATTGATGTATTTATATTCCCCAACAGACACACTGATCTCCCCATTGATGTATTTATATTTCCCAACAGACACACTGATCTCCCCATTGTTGTATTTATATTCCCCAACAGACACACTGATCTCCCCATTGATGTATTTATATTCCCCAACAGACACACTGATCTCCCCATTGTTGTATTTATATTTCCCAACAGACACACTGATCTCCCCATTGATGTATTTATATTCCCCAACAGACACACTGATCTCCCCATTGATTTATTTATATTCCCCAACAGACACAATGACCTCCCCATTGATGTATTTATATTCCCCAACAGACACACTGATCTCCCCATTGATGTATTTATATTTCCCAACAGACACACTGATCTCCCCATTGATGTATTTATATTCCCCAACAGACACACTGATCTCCCCATTGATGTATTTATATTCCCCAACAGACACACTGATCTCCCCATTGATGTATTTATATTCCCCAACAGACACACTGATCTCCCCATTGTTGTATTTATATTTCCCAACAGACACACTGATCTCCCCATTGATGTATTTATATTCCCCAACAGACACACTGATCTCCCCATTGATGTATTTATATTCCCCAACAGACACAATGACCTCCCCATTGATGTATTTATATTCCCCAACAGACACACTGATCTCCCCATTGATGTATTTATATTTCCCAACAGACACACTGATCTCCCCATTGATGTATTTATATTCCCCAACAGACACACTGATCTCCCCATTGATGTATTTGTATTTCCCAACAGACACACTGATCTCCCCATTGATGTATTTATGTTCCCCAACAGACACACTGATCTCCCCATTGATGTATTTATATTCCCCAACAGACACACTCACCTCCCCATTGATGTATTTATATTCCCCAACAGACACACTGATCTCCCCATTGATGTATTTATATTTCCCAACAGACACACTCACCTCCCCATTGATGTATTTATATTTCCCAACAGACACACTGATCTCCCCATTGATGTATTTATATTCCCCAACAGACACACTGATCTCCCCATTGATGTATTTATATTCCCCAACAGACACACTGATCTCCCCATTGATGTATTTATATTCCCCAACAGACACACTGATCTCCCCATTGTTGTATTTATATTTCCCAACAGACACACTGATCTCCCCATTGATGTATTTGTATTTCCCAACAGACACACTGATCTCCCCATTGATGTATTTATATTTCCCAACAGACACACTGACCTCCCCATTGTTGTATTTATATTCCCCAACAGACACACTGATCTCCCCATTGATGTATTTATATTTCCCAACAGACACACTGATCTCCCCATTGATGTATTTATATTCCCCAACAGACACACTGATCTCCCCATTGATGTATTTATATTCCCCAACAGACACACTGATCTCCCCATTGATGTATTTATATTACCCAACAGACACACTGATCTCCCCATTGATGTATTTATATTTCCCAACAGACACACTAACCTCCCCATTGTTGTATTTATATTCCCCAACAGACACACTGATCTCCCCATTGATGTATTTATATTCCCCAACAGACACAATGACCTCCCCATTGATGTATTTATATTCCCCAACAGACACACTGATCTCCCCATTGATGTATTTATATTCCCCAACAGACACACTGATCTCCCCATTGATGTATTTATATTCCCCAACAGACACACTGATCTCCCCATTGTTGTATTTATATTTCCCAACAGACACACTGATCTCCCCATTGATGTATTTATATTCCCCAACAGACACACTGATCTCCCCATTGATTTATTTATATTCCCCAACAGACACAATGACCTCCCCATTGATGTATTTATATTCCCCAACAGACACACTGATCTCCCCATTGATGTATTTATATTTCCCAACAGACACACTGATCTCCCCATTGATGTATTTATATTCCCCAACAGACACACTGATCTCCCCATTGATGTATTTATATTCCCCAACAGACACACTGATCTCCCCATTGTTGTATTTATATTTCCCAACAGACACACTGATCTCCCCATTGATGTATTTATATTCCCCAACAGACACACTCACCTCCCCATTGATGTATTTATATTCCCCAACAGACACACTGACCTCCCCATTGATGTATTTATATTCCCCAACAGACACACTGACCTCCCCATTGGTGTATTTATATTCCCCAACAGACACACTCAACTCCCCATTGATGTATTTATATTCCCCAACAGACACACTGACTCCCCATTGATGTATTTATATTCCCCAACAGACACACTGATCTCCCCATTGGTGTATTTATGTTCCCCAACAGACACACTGACCTCCCCATTGGTGTATTTGTATTCCCCAACAGACACACTGACTCCCCATTGATGTATTTATATTCCCCAACAGACACACTGATCTCCCCATTGATGTATTTATATTCCCCAACAGACACACTGATCTCCCCATTGATGTATTTATATTACCCAACAGACACACTGATCTCCCCATTGATGTATTTATATTTCCCAACAGACACACTGACCTCCCCATTGTTGTATTTATATTCCCCAACAGACACACTGATCTCCCCATTGATGTATTTATATTCCCCAACAGACACAATGACCTCCCCATTGATGTATTTATATTCCCCAACAGACACACTGATCTCCCCATTGATGTATTTATATTCCCCAACAGACACACTGATCTCCCCATTGTTGTATTTATATTTCCCAACAGACACACTGATCTCCCCATTGATGTATTTATATTCCCCAACAGACACACTGATCTCCCCATTGATTTATTTATATTCCCCAACAGACACAATGACCTCCCCATTGATGTATTTATATTCCCCAACAGACACACTGATCTCCCCATTGATGTATTTATATTTCCCAACAGACACACTGATCTCCCCATTGATGTATTTATATTCCCCAACAGACACACTGATCTCCCCATTGATGTATTTATATTCCCCAACAGACACACTGATCTCCCCATTGTTGTATTTATATTTCCCAACAGACACACTGATCTCCCCATTGATGTATTTATATTCCCCAACAGACACACTCACCTCCCCATTGATGTATTTATATTCCCCAACAGACACACTGACCTCCCCATTGATGTATTTATATTCCCCAACAGACACACTGATCTCCCCATTGATATATTTATATTCCCCAACAGACACACTGATCTCCCCATTGATATATTTATATTCCCCAACAGACACACTGACCTCCCCATTGATGTATTTGTATTCCCCAACAGACACACTGATCTCCCCATTGATATATTTATATTCCCCAACAGACACACTGACCTCCCCATTGATGTATTTGTATTCCCCAACAGACACTCTGATCTCCCCATTGATATATTTATATTCCCCAACAGACACTCTGATCTCCCCATTGATGTATTTATGGCGGTGTAGTCGGTGGCGCAATAATTGTTGGTAGTGTATTATTAATTAATATTATTATTATTATTATTGTTTATTATTATAGTATTGCTCGTATTATCCCGTCGAAGAATGAGATTTTCCGTTACATTTATGAAATACGATCTTCTGGTGTTTCCGAGAGTGAACAAAGTTCTCCATTCGTTGAATTAACAATTCGATTTATCGGAGCCGCAGGGTGGAGCTCTTCGAACGAACCAGCGATGGCGTTTTCCGGACGCTTGGCCTTCGTCGTGTCCTCCGGAGCTGCCTTGGGCGCCGTCAGCTTCTTCATCTGGACTTGGAACCGTAAAAAGAAATGTCCCTGTGAGAATATCCAAACCGAGGTTGGCGACCGTTGCTGAGGGTTATCGGTCGTGGGTCGGGGTCGTGGGTCGGGGTCGTGGGTCGGGGTCGTGGGTCGGGTGTTCATGGGTTAATCTTCAATGTGCCTCGTCTTGTTTTGTGTGTCGGATTATTATTAATTACCTCGAAGCGGGAGAACAGACGCTCCGAACTGGACACTGCGGGTTCGCGGAGTGCTGTTAACTACACCGTCATGGCGCATTTTTACCAGGACGACAAGAGGTCACGTGGCCCGTCACGCCCGTGCCTCGACCACAACCCGATCACACAGAATTCCTCAGGCCGTGTGGACGAGTTTCTCCTCCAGAAATGGATGTTTCCATGGAGCTGATCTTGCTTTGTTGTTGTTGTGACGTCATTCCTTCGCAGAGTTTTCACTGGGAGCCGATCCAAACAAAATGGGTGCGAAAAGGTCGTCGGGACCATCCTGCATGTGTTGTCACTTGGCTCTTTATAACTAACATCAATAAGTTATTATGAAGTTCGAAGTTTGTTTTTTTCCAGAAGAAACTTTTATTAGTACTGATTTATAAACCCATGACATGTGGAACTGATGTCAAGCCTGATGTTGGCTTAGTGGTTTGGGGGGGGGGGGAAGATGACTTGGGATCCGAGGGTCCTGAGTTTGAGCCCCGTTGGCCACTGAATTAATACCAGGTGGGGTTGACTCAGCATGTCATCCTTCCCAGGTCGGAAAAATGAGTACCGGTGTACGAGTAATAGGGACACTGCATCAGCAGCACAGGCACATCCCTAACCGATGGTGCAACCGGCAGCCATATGGCTGCACTCAAAGGAGAGATGCGGAACTGATGAAGCGAACATGTGTACAGTAGTTCAAGTACCATTTCAATGGCTGGCAGGATGACCTGGAGGTACGCAGACTCACCTATTAGCTGTTTGAGAGTTATCGCGAATCCACACACGCACAGGTGCCTCAATCATTCCGGGAAAAGGGAAGAAGAAGGGTTGATAGACGAGCAAAGTAGGTGGGGTGTGGTGTTGATCCCGGTCTCACCCGTACGTGAGCCGGATGGCTCGCGTGGTAACGGACGGCGTGTGTGGTGCGGATGGGAGGTGTGATGTATGCGGGTGCGTGTAATGCGAGTTCTGTAAATAATTGCAGTGGACTCGGTTTATAATCCACGACAGGGCGAGTCAATGAGGTGTGTGCGCTGGAAGGTACAAGGGTGTAGGATGCACGTGTAAGACATGAAAGGAGAGAAGTCTGTTCCAGGGGTGAATCACTTTTGACCCCTTTCTCTGCTTGAGAGTTCTTGGTTGGTGGTGGTGGTCGAATGGCAGCTTGGCTGCCGGGGTAGCTATCATTTCATGAGGCGTGACTACTGACGATGTCACTGATGCAGTGCCCCTCGACCAGTACACACACTGGAACTGGTACTCATTTCGCCGACCTCGGAAGGATGACAGGCTGAGTCAACCCCCTGGTGTATTAATTCAGCGGCCGACGGGGCTTGAACTCGGGACCCTAGGATCCCAAGCCACCACCCTAACCACTGAGCCAACACCAGGCTTCCCTGGTTGGTTATACAAGGCGCATAGGATGTATTGTCCATGGGGAGGTGGTGACCGCACCTGGCATCTTGCTTCTCCGTGCCCATTCTGTTTTATGGTTGGTGTGGCCCACCTCGGACTTTAAACTCTATCACCGACCAATTCCGAACTCTGAGAGGTGCTTTGCTGAACTTCGCCACTGAGCTCTCCAGAACTGACACTCAGAACTCTCGAAATTTAACTCTCTCAGAGAATCTTGGAACTGATCTCTCACACAAACTCCCTGCAAACTGATCTGTCAGGCCTCTTATCACCCACGCTCCTGTCACCTCTCACGTCCGCTCTCCGTGAGCCAACCACGCCGATTTGCTTGCACTCTGCAATCCAGTCACCACGATTGTTTCCAGGGATGTGATTGTTGGGGCTGCTGGAACTCCGCTGACAGCGCTGACTGCGTGGTTGAAACGATGTTGGTAGCGCTCGCTGCTCGGCGGCCTGGAGAGAACAATGATGGTAGTAGCACTGGCAGCTCAGCTCTGCTGTGCTCAAAGAGGATCCCTGTTTGATGGATGCTATTGAAGTATTGCTGAATGGATTTGCGGTGTGATTTGGTGGAGTGAATGTGGTATGGGGTTGGAATCTTAAAAGAGTTGAGAATAAAGTCCTGAGACTTTGGGTTTGAGAATGGAGCTTGAGAATAAGGTTTGATAACCGAGTTGGAAAATGAGGAAGAGAGCAATGGGGGTCGTTTTAACTACATTCACAATGCATCTTTCCCTTCCATCAGTATGAGGGGGAGGTGTAATTTAGCGAAACAAAATTACTGCAGATATAGCTACATTAGGGAACCCTTTTGAGTTGGATGTGTCTCCCCAGGGTCCTCCAAAAATGTACCAATAAGTACAGTACCAATATATGTATATTATGGTCTTGCATAGTGTCCTCTTCTGTTTTGTGCACAGGACGTTGTGAAACGTGTTGTGATCCTTGGCCTGGATGGAGCTGGAAAGTCCAGTATGCTGCGTCACATTATGGGCCATCATTGGTTATGCTCCATTGCGCCCACAGAGGGGACACATGGTGCTTCACTCCGGTGCAATGGCCTCTTGATTCACCTGCTGGAAGGTCTTGTGAGCTCGGTGCTTGAATGATGTTTGTTTCGATAACTGTGCAACATCTGGGGGTCAGTGGTGAATATGGTGACATGGACATTTCACTTCCACCATCAATTTTGGTTTGCTTCTTGGTTGAGGTGAATGGTCACCAAGCCAAAACAGAAGGTCTTCCTTTTTGCCTGCAGTTGGGGGCAGAGATCATCTAAGGTCTTACTGGGACAAGTATCTGCAGGTCAGTTGCTGAGGGTGCATTGCTTTGGTCAAAGCGATTGTAGTGATGATACTGTGTCCACGAAGCCACCGTAGATAATCCATGCTTGATGCCATTCTGGTACACCATGTTGTAAGCAGATGTCATGAAAGTAGTGTCATATGTCATGTGGTGGAGACCCTGGCAGTGGTGATGGCATGCTCGTGAGGTTGCATCATTGGATCTGAGCCATTGTAATCACCGGTGGAATTGTAGTGTGTGAAAGCGAATTGGGTGAAGCTTTGCCCTTGTCAGCTTCATTACCCTCCCCCTCCCTCTTACTCTGTCTTTGGGTTGATGAAGAAAGCAGATCTGTTGGTGTTTGTACTGGATGCATCTGACCATGACCGTATGCCCCTTGTCAAGAGTGAGCTCAGGAAGTTGCTGCAGAGCAAAATTCCTTTCTCCTTGCTGATGCTTGCAAACAAGCAGGTGTGTACATCTTTTTTATTATTACTTATTTTGGTTATTTGCTCATTTACCCAGCCGGTATTGATGAGGCAAGTGTATCCACACGAATGAAATGATGCCGGAAGTCCATCCTAATAACTCCCAGGTGCTCTTTCGAATGTCCCACCTTGTGCTTTTGTCCCTGGCAGGATGTGCAAGGGGCATGTAACGTCACTCAAGTACATGAGAATTTGGCCCTCTCGGAGGTCATGAGGGGACGCAAGCTGTTCCTGCTGGGGACGGAGTCGATGCCTAGGAATGGAGAACCGTCCAAGAGCTTGCAAGACGCAAAGTACCTCATCCTCCAGCTTCTGCAGGAGATCATCTGATGCTCATGTTGTTTTGTCTCTTCTACTGCATAAGCTTCCTTTTCCTGGATCGATTATTATTTTTTAATTTTATTTTACTTTTATTTATTATTCAACCCCCCCCCCCCCAATACCGCAGTATCCTGAGATAGAAGCTACAAAGCCACATTTTCCTGGACACACGAATCAATCCATTTGATAATCATAAATTAATCGCTCACTTATCAAGTTGTGTTTGTCCTCAAAATTGCTCGATTTATTTTTTTATTTTTTTTTAAAGCGACTAATGATTCGTCATAAATACAAAACCGAGCAATGGTATGCACACTCACTTCTGAACTGTTTAACCTCTTTGCAATTCTAATGTCGACACAGCCATAAACTGCCATCCTAATGTTTCGCATGTGGACCGAGCCATCTAATGTGCATGCGCCGTACGTCGGATAGACGCTAAACTGGTTGTCCTGTACGCTAGCATTTGGTGGATGTTAAAGATCCCACGGTCAGTGTCTTTTGCGAAGAATAGGTGCCCTGAACAAATTACAAGTGCCTGCCCTATCTGACTGCTGGGAAGGCAATGGCAATGCCAAACCACTCAACATCACCCTTGCAAAGAAACTGCTTCGACAGCACCGTCGGCCTGTAAAGGGTATGGTACAACTCATCGTCGCCATTGTGAGCTGTGGGATCTGCAGGTTTGAGTATCAGCGGGAGAAGCCTCTCCACGAGTGAATCTTCACTGTTATCGATGCAGAGGTGGTCCTCAACTGTGTGAAAGAAATCCACAAAATCATAACCTCTGTAAATGTGCAGCTTTGAGGGTCCTGCAGTAGTTTGTATTCTGACCACGTTGTTGCTGTCATGCACAAAAGACAGCGGCTCGTCTTTTCCACCTGGGGTGTCTGTGCTACTTCAGTGTGATGGCACACCTTTGAGCCGGGACAGTGTCCAGGTGTTCGGAATTGTTTGATTACATAGTAGACTTCCTTCATCGTGAATCGTTTTTTGGATTACTGTAATTTTGATCAAATAATTGCAAATAGATATTGTCAAGATTATTGGGTTTTGTTTTTTGTTGTTGCCATTGTAAAATTTCATTTTATAAGACTATTCACTTCAAAGGGAATCGATCTAATTTATATTTTGTCGTGTGCAATTAAAGTCTTTGTCATTGCTTCAATGAAGTAAAATTCACAGCTCATTCGTCATGATGTCACATGTGCTCAAAATTCTTTCCATTGGATCTTTGTCACGTGAAGAACTAAGCATCACTAAATAAGACGACTGGTGTATGTATATATATATATATATATATATATATATATATATATATATATATATATATATATATATATATATATATATATATATATATATATATATATATATATATATATGTAATTGTCTTTTCCATGATAGATGTTTGTCAGCATGAGTTGTGTGCTGGTTATTGCACAAATTGATGTTTGTTCTCGACTGGACCATTGTTGTGGGCTGGAAAGATAGCTTAGAGGTATGTACACTCACCTTTGAGCTGTCTGGCCTGGGTTTGAATCTCGACCTGGCAATAAATTGCAATCCTGATGCTTCGCATACAGGGCAAGGCATCAATGCGTGCGCTGTCCATCAGAAGGATGTTAAGTTGAGCGTCCCACCTGCCAGGATTAGTTGGTGGACGTTAAAGGTCCCACAGTGTCCCTTGCAAAGAATAGATGAGCTATCGCCGGCACCATGAAGAAATTCCTGGAGTGTAGGTAGCAAGTGATCTGGTCTTCTTGTAAGGTTCCTCCTCCGTTCATATGCAGCATAAGGCTGTGAGGTCGCATCATTGGCTGAGAGTGTGGCTGTGCCACTGTTGCAATGACCTCTGCTGGTTGGAGTAGGAATTTGGAATTTGTTGATGATGCTGGTGATACTATTCGCGAAGGACACAATGGGATCTTTAACATCCACCAATGAATGCTAGCAGATGGACTTCCCATTTAACGTCCATCTGAGGAATGGCACACACACATTGATGAAACACCGGGATGACAGTTTATAGCTGGGTCAGGATTCGAACCTCGGCGAGACAGATTTGAGGCGAGTGTGCATACCTGCAGGCCATCCTGTCAGCCCTGTATGTTCCTGGATACCAGGTTACACCGCTTGCTATCTTAGAGTGTGCTTGCTGTCTGAGCAGCAGTTTCTGCCCTGGAATCAAAATGACCATGTAGTTTGCATGAATGGCCTTCCTTGAGTACAAAGAACAGCCCTTGGTTCCCCAATGTTTGTTGACTGCAGCACATTATAGAGCATGCCATTTTGACACGCTTCTCTGTGGACTGTGCCATTTTGGTCTAGTCTTTTATTTGAGCACACAATACTGTCATGGGTTGTTCTGTTTCATGGACCACTCAGTTCTGTTTGACTGTTCCTCTGTGGACTACCATTTTTACACTGTTTAGGTACATTAAGTGTAAACCACCAGACAGTTCAACAATGACCTGTGAGATATGTCTGTGTGTACATATAGTGGGGTTAATGCTCACAGAAGCAGTGTCTGTTGATCAAAGCAAGTTCTGATGGAGTTCAAGAGCATTCCTTGGTTTTCTTTGTACAAGACACACAAATGCAGAGCTCCATATAAGGTTCGATCAATTTGCATTCTACAGGTAGATCGATTTGCATTATGCTGGTAGATCAATTTTCAGTAGTCAGCGAATCAATATGCATTGTTCAGGTCAATCAAATTGTATTCAAATAGATAAACTTGCAATGTCGTGGAAGATCAATTTGCATTATGTTGGTAGATAATCACTTTTCAGTATTCAGGTAAATCATTTTGCATTGTCCAGATATACAGTTTGTATTTGCATTGTCCGGGTATATTGTAGTGTCGAGGGCTCAACTAACGTCGAGCTCATAGCGGCGGGAGGTTAAAATCTGGTGATGTCCCGAACGGCTTAACTCCTGCGGAGACGTTCCAAATTAATGGCGGACAACGCGCGCGGCGTGAGGAGAAACACGAGAAACTTAAAGCTTTTAAAACCAACAGGTTTATTCCCGAAACCGCAAGCAACCAGGGGAAGATTGACTGGCGGAGGGATACGACGACGGGTGGTGTTGGGGAAGAAAGGGACACACGGAATCGATAAATAATTATATACAATGTGAATAAAACAAATCGAAAGAAACTAAGGCACTTCACCCCAGATTCAGTCACTGATGGGAAAGGGACAAAACTCGGGGACTCAGCTGCTGGTGGACGATCAGGCAATTGTGAGGCGAGCAGACGATGGGGAGAAGAACAGGCAGTGATGGCACACAGTAGGATCCAGGGACGACGAACAGGACAAGGCTGGAATGAGGAAAATGCTAGCAGGTAGGCAGGACGGCCTCCTCAGAACTCTCCTTTTTCTCCTCAATTTCTCTTTCTCCTCCGACTTTGACATGCCTCACCGACATACCCAACCGCCCGATTCAGGCTCCTCCCTGTTCTCCCCGGGCAATGCGCCACCCCTGGAAGGTGATCCGAGCTCCGCTTCTTGGGAGGCGTCTTCAGCTCCGCCCCTCTCTTGCAAAGTCTCCTGGCTTTACTTCAGTCTCCCGGCCCCCGGTAGAGGTTTACTTCAGGGTTAATACACACAATTTCCTTAACCATAATCCCTAACTAATTATTACCATGCACCACCCCCTGTATGGTGCACATTCAAACAAGACATCCTTAAGCTGATGTGTCCCTACTTATACGAGCAATCGCCGTGACGTCACACAATCCGGAAGTTGTTAGCCGGGTGGCATTCCGACTTCCGGTACACATGTCTCAGAATGTCGCGTCTCTAAGTACGGTGCATATTACCATGGCTTGTGGTGTCCATACAATGAAGTCGCACCTTGCACACTTACAAACGATCATCTGCGTTTGTACCTGGGTATAATATCTGTGGGTGTTTTTCAAGTTTCCGAAGCTATCGAAACAGTACCGTTGATCGCCTATGACGCTCGGGTCTACTGGCGAGACGCTCCTGTACTTGAACGGACATTTGATTTCAATTACTGAAGTTCCATGGCATATACATCTACTAATCCCGTCCGGTGACCTAGCCATGAACGGAAAACGACCGTCGATCACTAAGCGTGCCTCCTCTACCTTAAAGTTGTCATGGATTTGGCACATATAAACACTGTACTCGTGTCTCGCGGTTGCTTCTTTGTCAATACCCCATTTCACAGCCGGCACACAAGAAATATCTGTTGCATCGTGCTTCATGATTGGTTCATGGCAGTTTTCGGATCTCTACATTTGTGTACGGTATGAGTGATGCTGGCAGTTATGCGGCCACTGCGATGTGCATGCCACAGGACAGAGTTGGCCTGCAGCTTTGTCGCATTTTACAGCCTGATGACTTGCTCCGTTGTGGCCAATGTCCGCTTAACCACTTTCTCCACCGTACACGTGTCCATTGCTGTAATGTAAAAAAAAAAGTTTAAAAAGTATTTTTGAATGTACATTCTATGTTGCATACTTGTTTTTAGAATACATTGTACTTTCTATTTTCTAATATGTTGCATTCTGTTGCTTCATTTACCCGCTATACTCTCGATAACGTGAGTGACTGTTGCCGGATACATGGCGTCTGCACCATAATCACCAGCTGCATCACTGGGAGCGGTGTTCGTATCACCGTCCGATTTACAACATGCTGCGGCCTCGAGACACACATCCTTCAAAAAGTCGGAACTACGTCCTTTTTATAGTACTTGCTCCATATGCACTTCACACTCGTACAGGCTTCATCTGAATTAACCCCACTACATGTGACGGCTTCAATTGCGAAAAGGATTGCAGCCACGTGGCTGCGGCACTCGCCCAAACCTGCCGTACAATTGCAATGGGCCGGTATGACATAGCCATGTGTTTTATCTAGGCAAAGCCATGGTTTATACGGTTTGTCGGTCACGCGCTGTCTGGGTACAACCAATCCCTTAATGGAAAGAACAGCACTAACTGTGGGTATTTCATGCTGGAGCACCTCATGAACATGGCCCGAAATGAAATTATTATAGGCATCCAGTGATTTATAGGCCGATAGCGCTTCTCCCGTGAATGGTCCTGGTGTTCAAATGAGGTAATTATATATGCTGGGGTACTGGAGCGGGGCAGCTGCCTTGGATTACATATCCACCGACTGGTTGGAATGGAGTAAGGATCAGGCAGAACAATGTCCACTTCACCTACGCAAACTTTCAACTTTTCCTCATATCTCGCCCGATTGGTGGTAGACAGGGATAGAAAATATATCAAAGCAGTGCCCATATGGAATGATCAGGTTCTAAATCGATCAAATCTGAAGGAAACAATATTCAAATATACCACCACACTTTATGTCCACGCAAAGCGTAAGTAGACCGGAAGTTGGACTGCCACCCGATAGTTCGCGCATGCCCACAAACGCGCAAATGTTTCCAAACAGCGATCGCTCGTATTGCATCAACATTCGCTAACTACTCGTACATGGACCATGCTACTCCATACATTCCTGTCTGCTCGAAGGTGATACCTAACCCCCACCCCATAAACGTAAAAACATCTATTTGCATTATCAGGCTGGTAGATCAATTTTCATCATCCAGGTAGATCAATTTTCAGCATTCCTTGGCAACAGGTCATGAATTTGTGATTTTGTTGAGTCCTTTGGATGAACTCCACCTGTTTTTTTTTTTTTTAATATTATTATTTTGCTTAAAATGAAGTGTTTTTTTTTAAGTTTTTGTAGTTTTTATATTTTTCCCCTCAGGGGAGGGGGCACGGGCTTGGTTAAAAAACACACATCAACCACACAACCCCCCCCCCTTGAGGAGACCCCCACCAACAGCACTCCTTACACATGTACACAATCACCCATCAATGCTCAAGCTCCCTTGAAGTCCTGTCAACATCCCCATAACTTCCAGGTACCTATCTAATTCTAATTTAAACTTATTGACTGTTTCTGCTGCCACTACCTTTCCAGGGAGACCATTCCATGCATTAACTACTCTCTGAGTGAAAGTCCTCTGCCTTGCTGCCGTCTTAACTCTCCTCTTCTTTACTCTCAGGCTTTGGCCCCTGGTCCTATCACTGTCTACTCTGTTGAACAATTCATCTGCACTTATTATGTCTATACCTTTCTGTAATGTACTCAATAGACACGGACGAAGGCTCTGAAGTGGGAACAACAGGTTTAATCCCGACACGGGCACAACACAGCACAACACAACACAGCATCAGAACATGGGTGGGTCATATGACTGCTTAACCACGCCTCGGTGCACCCACGTATGCATACATTAGTATAAACCACTGATACATCTCACTTTCATTATCTTAAACTCTAACATATCTCCTCGTCACCTTTTTCTTCAACTTTTACACAAGAACAGTCAGGAGAATTGCCAATAGCTGAGAGTATCTGTCGAGGAGGGAGGAAGGGATTTTACAGAAGATCCAGGTTGGAGTGGAGGAAGTAAAGGAACAGCTCGGTAATCTAAGAGTAGATAAGGCTCCGGGTCCAGATAATATACACCCGAGAGTATTGAGGGAGGTGCTGAGCAGGTAAGCGAGATGTTAACGGATATTTTCAATAGCTCACTGGAGTCAGGACAGGTACCGGAGGATTGGAGAGTAGCAAATGTAACTCCATGTTTTAAGAAAGGATCCAGAGAAGAATTGGGAAACTATTGACCTGTCAGTTTGATTTAAGTTATTGGAGACATTAATTAAAGACCGGATGAAAAACCATTTAAACAAATACAAACCAATTAAAGGTAGTCAGCATGGGTTTACCAAAGGTAGTTCCTGTTTAACAAATCTTTTCGAGTTATATGAAGCAGTGTGATTGGGTGGATGAGGGAAAGGAAGTGAACATAGTATATCTAGACTTTAAGAAGGCATTTGATAAGGTACCATATCGGAGGTTGTTAGCCAAAGTGAGGACTTGTGGAGTGGTTGGTCAGGTAGCTAATTGGATTGCAAACTGGCACAGTGATGGGAAGTAAAGAGTGGCTGTGAGTGGGAGGATGTAAGTAGTGGGGTACCTCAGGGATGAGTACTCGGACCATTACTATTCATTATTTACATCAACGATTTGGATAATGGGGTAAAGAGTAAGCTTTCCAAATTTGCAGATGACACTAATCTTACAGGTAATGTGGATAGTAGAGGGGGTGGTGATCAGATACAGGAAAGTATTGATACTTGTGTAGATTGGGCAAAAGACTGGCAGATGGAATTTAACCTGAGCAAGTTTAAGGTGTTGGGGATGGGAAAGAACAATGAAAATAGAGATTACAGGATGCAAGGGGTAATTTTGGAGCGTGTCACACAGGAGAAGGACCTGGGGGTGGTAATAGATACGGGAGGTAAGCAGGCAGCACAATGCCAGGCAGCTATAAGTAAAGCAAATGGGGTCTTAGGTTGTATGAGGAGGGGGATGATATATATATATGTATATATATATATATATATATATATATATATATATATATATATATATATATATATATATATATATATACATACATTCGATATATATGTTTTGCATCCCACTGATAGGCTGGATCTGGATTCGGGCCTGAACCAAAATCAAATCAATTCGTGCTTGTCATCCACCCAACTCATCCACCAAGTTTCTTCCGAATCTTGCCGCAACTTTTTACATATATATATATATATATATATATATATATATATATATATATATATATATATATATATATATATATATATATATATATATATATATATATATATATATATATCCTTGCTCATCGATAGACAACCAGATCAGGGTTAAACCATAACCCTCCGTCCAGCACCGACACAGTAATAAACGTACTAAAGACAGTCTCCAAATGTTGTTGGATTCCATTAATGTAAGTTTACACTCTTTCTCGCCATCTTTGCGTTTTCCTTATTTTCTCCATGTTCATTTCAGCCGATGAGGGAAAAGAATAGTGCGCTACTTTTGGAGGTGTCTATACGAGCTCGCTTGTAATTTCACCTTCTCACTTTGTCTTTTATTTTCCCACAACCCCAACTGTTTTCGAATGCGATGAAAATTAAAGATCCCGCTCTGTGGTCTGCGATGTTCTCATTGGATCGTCATCCAATCGGACAAAAGTACAAAATGAGTTTTTTTTATTTTTTTTACCTCAGCTCTCGTTTTTTGCTCATCGCTAAGCAAAGCTTCCGTTTGCTTGTATTCACGGGTCGAGTTCACCTTGTTCAGGTACAGTAGTCATAAAATGTTTTAACTTTCAAAGTGTTTGATGAAGTTTAACATTTGATCTGCAACTGGGAGCCTCACGTGTTATCGAGCATGTTGAGGCTGCTGTGACGGTTATAGACCAGAGGAGGGGGGGTCCTGTTTAAGGGGGTCAACTGTGCCATATAATTATAAGGAAGCTCGGGATTTATCCAGGGTACGAGCCAAAACGCCTGTTCTCGTGAAATCTACCTAAACGAGTTCGTGTGGCTCGGATACGTCTCTCAACGACGCCTGAAAATGACGGTGTTCCGTGATGCTGCACCCCTGCTGGCACTGTGACCTCTGATTGTCTGGCTTGGACAATTTCCAATATATATATATATATATATATATATATATATATATATATATATATATATATATATATATATACATATATATATATATATATTTTTTTTTTACAAAACCATATTTATTATTACTTTGGAAACATTTTTGTTCATTCATGAGGAAGGGTGAATGTCGATTTTTTTACATCGTCCCTTGATGTGTGCTGCAAACTGATCATGGTGTCCTCTTGATCTGCGCAGGTCATGCAGCCTGACTACCATTTGGATCGGAGGACGAAGCGAGCGAGAATGGGGAGTGAAGATCACCCATGGTACGAACACCCAGTATACAATGCATACTGGCGTCACTACCATGCATGCCAATTCTGGCTGCAGAAACACCGCCGAGCTGCCCGCAAAGCCCTGCACTGGTACTGTATTGCTTCTCGCTTCGAACATTTGATTTATTCGAGCCATTGATTAAGAAAGGGTTTCCATTGCTATCTTTTCTTTTCTTTTTCTTTCTTCTTTCTGCCCATAGTTGATCTTTTTTTTTTTAGCCAAATTGAAACGACTCGGCGCTAAAAGTTGACGCAGAAGTCGAGAGCATGTGTTCTGACGTGCAGTCTGAACTTCTGACTTTGTTGAGAAATGGACCAACTTCGAACGACCACACGATGAGGATTGGAATGGGACACAGCCCAGTTTAATTAGACAATCCACACCAAAGTTCTGAATGGTGTGGTTCCATTTTCCCATCAGTCCAATGCTTGAAAAGCTCATTCTTAAGTTTTGCCAAATCAGATTTGTGCCCTTGGTACTGAATTGAAGTGGCACCATATTACACATTTATTTAAATTTTCGAGTCCTGGCACCAAAGTCGTATTTTCAGATTTTTCCCATCTTGCGAGGAATGGATACATGACTTAAGAATGAATAATCAGACTAATTTGCAAAAGAATGACATTGATTAGTGACAACTATACCTTTAATTAGAGTCATGAGTACAGACACAGAAATTGTTAGAAACAAAAGCTGATCACACATGCAACAAGCATCAGCTACTTAAGAACGAAAAAAAATCAGACTAAGGGTCTTAAGAATCTTAAAGTAATTGGCAGTGGCTACAATGAAACTTATCAAGTGATTAACATGTTAGGCACCAAATAAAACACATACCATGAACCTTTTAAAATCTCAAATGGTAGTTGATCCACCATGATTAAAAGGAGAGTTTACATTTTGTGCTTTACCCTTCATCAGAGCAAATAAAGAAAGAAAGAGAAAGAGAGAAACAATGGGGTGGGTATCTGTGTGGAATAAATTCCGCAAATGACAACATCACTGACTGCTGGGAATGGAGAACGCCGATTGGACAGAGGTGTGGACGTCATATATAAAGTAATGCCCAGAATAGAAACATCAAGTGACAAGTTGATGGAGGCAGGATAAGAGGAATAGAAGGAAGAGAGGTGAAATGAGAAGTCAAAGGGAGGAGAGGGAGAAAAATAGTGGGTTGGTCTGGAGGGGGGAGGGGGAAGCGAGGAGGGGAGAGAGAGAGGGATAGATGGGGAAAGAGGAAGTGGAACATGCGGGGAGAGGAAGGATATGGAAAGAAAAAGTAAAAGGTGAAGGATGAGCATGAAAGGCATGATAATTAAGAGACAGAAAATGTTTCATTCAAACCATTTGGTGCAGGTGTACCAAGTTTGTGGATGAAATACTGTTCTTTATCCCTTTTGAACTCAAGCGGCCATTTTACCAGCCACTGTTCAAACCTCTATATACCCGAGTGGCCGGTTTACCAGCCGCTATTCAAACCTCTATATACCCGAGTGGCCGGTTTACCAGCCACTGTTCAAACCTCTATATTCCCGAGTGGCCGGTTTACCAGCCACTATTCAAACCTCTGTATGCCCGAGCGACCGGTTTACCAGCCGCTATTCAAACTTCTATATACCCGAGTGGCCGGTTTACCAGCCGCTATTCAAACTTCTATATACCCGAGTGGCCGGTTTACCAGCCGCTATTCAAACCTGTATATACCCGAGTGGCCGGTTTACCAGCCGCTATTCAAACCTCTATATACCCGAGCGGCCAGTTTACCAGCCGCTATTCAAACCTCAATATACTCGAGTGGCCGGTTTATCAGCCGCTATTCAAACCTCTATATACCCAAGCGGCCGGTTTACCAGCCCCTATTCAAACCTCTATATACCCGAGTTGCCGGTTTACCAGCCACTATTCAACCCTCTATATACCCTAGTTGCCGGTTTACCAGCCGCTATTCAAATCTCTATATACCTGAGCGGCCGGTTTACCAGCCGCTATTCAAACCTCTATATACCCGAGTGGCTGGCTTACCAGCCGCTATTCAAACCTCTATATACCCCAGCGGCCGCATTTTTCTCCAGGAAGCCCAGGATGGGGGAGCTGAAAGTCCAAGGAGCTCAGGTTCAAAGAGCTAAGTTTCCAGGAGTCATTTCTGCCATGGTGCAGTATCCAACCACAGACAGACATGTGATGATGGTGTATCCTGCTTGCTTGAAGTGACGAGAGACCGGTTTACGAACATCATCATGATTGGTTCTAACATCGTTGAGGTGTTCTCTAAAGCGGTCTCCAAGCTGTCATCCAGTTTCCCCGATGTAAGCTTTGTTACAAAGTGAGCATAAAATACATAAAATACATTGAAGATGGCACAGGTGAAATGATCTTTGATATTGGTGGTGTGGTTTGGTCCTGATATTAATGTTGTGGGGTTGATAAAACCACATGTATTGGGACTCCGGGAACATTTGAATGATCCAGGTGGTCGATTGGAAGGTCATGTACTTTTGACCAGAACATTTCGCAAAGTTTTGTCTCGTTTAAATGAAAAGAGAAGTGGTTGAGAGAAAATGGAAGTGGTCTCCCTCTCCCTCTCCCTCTCCCTCCCCGTCTCCGTTGAATTCTAAAGTTACTTATTATCCCGTCCCCTCCCGGAGCGAGGGAGCGGGATATTGTAATCGTCCGGTTTGTTTGTCTGTTTGTTTGTTTGTCTGTCTGTTTGCAACTTTACGGCAAAACGGCTTTAGCAAACACTATCAAATTTAATCCACAGGTGGGTAATGAACCTTGGACGACCCCATAAACTTTTGGGTTCAATTGGATCAAAGGTCAAGGTCACGAAAAGATCAAAATTGTTTTTCGCTCATAACTTAGTCAAAAATGATCTGATTTACTTCAAACTAAGCTAACAGTGAACCTTATTCTATTTGTCACTTATAATCCTACCCATTCCTAGAGTGAAAAATGTATATTTGTGAAGATCGGTTGGGTCTGAAGTTTTGGGGGTCATGGCCATCGGTCAAAATTACAAATTTTCCACTAAAACTAAAACATGGTTACGAAAATACAACTTTACGGGAAAACTGCTGGCTCAAACACTGTCAAATTGTATCCACAGGTGGGTAATGAACCTCGGACGACCCCATTAACGTTTGGGTCCAATTAAGTCAAAGGTCAAGGTCAGGTCACGAAAAGGTCAAAATCTTTTTCGCTCATAACTTTGTCAAAAATGGTTTAATTGACTTCAAACCAAGACTAAAATATTCCTTATTCTATTCCTTAAAATCAACATTCAGGTTAAGGATGTATAAAATTTAAATTAGATCCCCAAAATAACTTTATGCCTTAAATGGGTGGGATTTGTTGTGCCTGGCACCACTTGTTTATTTATTTATTTGGATGATTCTTTCAACTGCAAGGCTGTTGGGATAATGCACCAAACTGAGAGGAATTCGTTCATTCTCGGGTTTTCTTTTTGGATGGAGGAGATTTTGGCTGCTGATTGGTCGAACACGGTTGAGGGCATTTTCCACGAGTGAGCTGGGATATCCACAATCTATAAAAAACTGACGCATTTCACTGGCTTTAGGTCCAAAAACCCAGTCATCCTTGCAGAGGTGATGGAGCCTCATAAACTGTGAATAAGGAATGGAATTATTTACATGTAAAGGATAAGAAGATGAGTACATTAGATAGCTGTGTGAATCTTTTGGTTTGTTGTGAACAGTGGTCATAAAACCAGTATCGACCACAGAAAGTTTGATTAAAAGATGACAAGTATTTGAAATCTCCCATGTATAACTGAGTGCTTGAGTGGAAGGCATTGATGAATTGTTCAAGTTCAAATCGTTTGCCGAAGATTAGTCCATTACAATCATCTGTGAACATAGTGTCCAAATAAATCTGGTGTCGGGCCATCAAATTGAGAAAAAGCAATCTGTTCTTCAATGAAACTGCCAGAAATTTGCATAATTTGGACTCATTTTTGCACCCATAGCCACACCATTGATGTGTTTAAAGAAGGTTTTGGAGAATGTAAAGCAACTGAGTGCGAGAATCAATTTAGCCAAACGAAGTAAAGTTTCGGTGCTGGGGTTTTGGATGGTGCAACGATTGGAAAAAAAATGTTTGAGTGTTTGAAGACCCTCATTTTTGGAATAACCGTGTAGTGTTAGGCATCTTGTTGCATTGCAGCCTGAATTTAAAATTGATTATATGGAGATTTTTTTTAATCACCGATCTACACATAATACCCCATAATGTCAAAGTGGAAAATTTTTGTTTTTTGTTTCGTTTGTTACTTACGAAATCTAAAGATTTCGAAAGTATATTGATGACTTCCGTTTCTGTTTGTTTGTTTGTTTGTTTGTTTGTAGGCACGATAACTTGAACGGAAGAAGCTACGAATGTCAAATTACACCACATGATTCAGGAGGGTGGTGGCTCGCGCTGATTAGATTTTGGTCAAAATCGGTCAAAGGTCAAGGTCACAGTGAGGTCAAACATCCAAAACATTCGATTTTTGATGGTTTGGTACAGAATCATCATAGAAACTTCTGGTTTGCGTCGCTACCTTCTCCAGAGACAGCTTTTATTAGACAAGGTCAGAGGTCAAGTTGACGATTTCGTGAGGACCATTCTATGACTGCTTGTTTGTTTGTTTGTAGGCACGATAACTCGAAAACGGAAGAAGCTACCAATGTCAAATTACACCACGTGATTCAGGAGGATGATGGCTAGTGCTGATTAGATTTTGGTCAAAATCTGTCAAAGGTCAAGGTCACAGTGACGTCAAATATTCGATTTTTGATGGTTTGGTACAGATAACTCGAGAACGGAAGAAGCTTCCAATGTCAAATTACACCACGTGATTCAGGAGGGTGATGGCTGGTGCTGATTAGATTTTGGTCAAAATCGGTCAAAGATGAAGGTCACAGTGGGGTCAAAAATTCAATTTTTGATGGTTTGGTACAGAATGATGGTAGAAACCTCTGGTTTGCGTTGCTACCTTCTCCAGAGACAGCTTTTATTCGACAAAGTCAGAGGTCAAGTTGACGATTTCGTAAGTACCAGTCTCTGACTGCTTGTTTGTTTGTTTGTAGGCACGATAACTCGAGAACGGAAGAAGCTACCAATGTCAAACTACACCACGTGATTCAGGAGGATGATGGCTCGTGCTGATTAGATTTTGGTCAAAATCTGTCAAAGGTCAAGGTCACAGTGACGTCAAATATTCGATTTTTGATGGTTTGGTACAGATAACTCGAGAACGGAAGAAGCTTCCAATGTCAAATTACACCACGTGATTCAGGAGGGTGATGGCTGGTGCTGATTAGATTTTGGTCAAAATCGGTCAAAGATGAAGGTCACAGTGGGGTCAAAAATTCAATTTTTGATGGTTTGGTACAGAATGATGGTAGAAACCTCTGGTTTGCGTTGCTACCTTCTCCAGAGACAGCTTTTATTCGACAAAGTCAGAGGTCAAGTTGACGATTTCGTAAGTACCAGTCTCTGACTGCTTGTTTGTTTGTTTGTTTGTAGGCACGATAACTCGAGAACGGAAGAAGCTACCAATGTCAAATTACACCACGTGATTCAGGAGGGTGATGGCTAGTGCTGATTAGATTTTGGTCAAAATCGGTCAAAGGTCACAGTGAGGTCAAACATAATTCCGTAAATTCGTGTGGAGAAATGGAGTATTTTTGCTTCGCTCGACGTTACGAGTTCGTTTTAACTTCGATTTTAATTTTGTCTTCGGTTTTTGCGATCGCTTAGGACGCTTAAAACTCGGTTGTCGAAATTCTGGTAAAAATCGGATGTTTTGGCGACGTTTTAAGATTGTATAAAAAATATTTCACTCGACGCGTCACGGGTCGTCCCATGATGCAGTGCGCTCGAGCAGGCGCGTCGTTGATGACTTCCGTTTCTGTTTGTTTGTTTGTTTGTAGGCACGATAACTTGAACGGAAGAAGCTACCAATGTCAAATTACACCACGTGATTCAGGAGGGTGATGGCTCGTGCTGATTAGATTTTGGTCAAAATCGGTCAAAGGTCAAGGTCACAGTGAGGTCAAACATCCAAAAAATGATAACTCAAGAACGGAAGAAGTTACCAATGTCAAATTACACCACGTGATTCAGGAGGGTGGTGGCTCACGCTGATTACATTTTGGTCAAAATCGGTCAAAGGTCAAGGTCACAGTGAGGTCAAACATCCAAAACATTTGATTTTTGATGGTTTGGTTCAGAATCATCGTAGAAACTTCTGGTTTGCGTCGCTACCTTCTCTGGAGACAGCTTTTATTAGACAAGGTCAGAGGTCAAGTTGACGATTTCGTAAGTACCAGTCCATGACTGCTTGTTATTCTGTTTGTTTGAGAAATTTTTACAAATTAATGAAAATCTGAAATGTCTTGCATCAATAAGTATTTAACTCCTTTGCTATGACACTCCAACTTGAGCTGAGGTGTATCCAATTTACTTTGATCATCCTTGAGTTTGAACAGTCACTGGACCTCCAAAACTTGATTGGAGTCCACCCATGGCCAATTCAATTGATTGGACATGGTTTAGAAAGAAACACCTTTCTATGTAAGGTTCTACAGTTGACAGTGCATGTCAGAGCAGAAACTCTCCTATGAAGTCCAAGGAACTGTCCGTAGAACTCCGAGATATAATTGTGAGGAGGCATAGATCTGGAGAAGGGTATAAAACAATTTCTGGTGTTGAAAGTTCCCAAGAGCACAGTGAGCTCCATCATTAGGAAATGGAAAGAATATGGAACTACCCAGACTCTTCCTCGAGTGGGCCGTCCAACAAAACTGAGCAACCAGGCAAGAAGGATATTGGTCAGGGAGGTGACCAAGAACCCAATGACCACTCTGACATAACTACAGAGTTCCTTGGTTGAGATGAGAGGACCTGCCAGAAGGACAACAATCTCTGCAGCACTTCACAAATCTAGGCTTTGTGGGAGAGTGGCCATATGGAAGCTACTCCTGAGAAAAAGGCACATGACAGCATCCCCAGATTTTGCAAAATGGCACGTGAAAGACTGAGAGCATGAAACAAAGGATTCTGTGATCTGATGAGACTAAAATTGAACTCTTCGGCCTGATTGCAAAGTGCTATGTCTGGTAGAAACCGAGCACAGCTCATCACCCATCTAACACCATCCCTACCATGAAGCATGGTGGTGGTAACATCACACTGTGGGAATGCTTTTCAATGGCAGGGTTTTGGAGACTTGTAAGGATAGAGGGAACAATGAATGGAGCCAAATACAGACAAATCCTTGAGGAGAGCCTGCTTCAAAGTGCAAAAAAACCTCAGACTGCGGTGAAGATTTACGTTCCAACAGGACAATAACCCCAAACATACAGCCAAAGCAACACTGGAATGACTTCAGAACAATAACGTTCTGGCCCAGCTAAAGCCCAGACTTGAATCCCATTGGGAATCTGTGGAAAGACTTGAAGATTGCTTTTCACCGACGCTCCCCATCCAACTTGACAGAGCATGAGTAAATCTTCAAGGAAGAATGGGAGAAATATCCAAACCCAGATGTGCAAAGCTGAGACAGACATGCCCAAGAAGACTTGAAGCTGTAATCGCTGCCAAAGACACTTCTACAAAGTATTGGCTTGGGGAGTTGAAGACTTATGTAAATTAGATATTTCTGATTTTCATTTTTAATTAACATGTAAAACTTTCGAAAAACATGTTTTTACTTTGTCATAATGATGTATTTTTTGTAGATCGGTGACAAAAAATTTAAATTCAATCCATTTTAAATTCAGGCTGTAACACAAAATGTGACAAAATCGTGAAGGTGTGAATACTTTCTGAAGGCACTATAGCAATCAAAAAATATGTCTGAAACACAAAACATTAGAAAAAAAATATGATAAATTAAACAAATTAAAAAAAAAACAGACACCTTTTTATCTTACTTACAATATCTTTTAACTATTTTATAATTATTTAGCAGTCTTACACCCTGAAAATCTTTAATTCAAGCTGCCTGCATCAGTCCTTCACCCTCTAAGTTATCATTCCCTATAAGCCACAGGGTTTCCCCCATGGATCCAGGCTCCAGCCTTTGTGCTGATACACACACTTGTGTTGCGAAACCCAACACTCGTGCTGCGACCTCCCGTGGTGTCCGCACGGGACCTCACGAAGAGCTCCGGCGGTCGCCATTCTCACTACAGCCATCACGCCCACTTCGGACATGGCCTGCAGCATGGACTGCGTTACCCAAATGACATGCCTTGCGTGCCTTGCAAAGGTCTGCATGACCTTTGGCGGTGTTCTTTAAAATAGTTTGAACAGTCGGTGGAGTTGCACTACTAATTTGACATCCAGGGTTACACGACTGCGTTGCCGCTTATGTGCAGGTTCACCCTTTTCATTAAAACTTCGTTTACTATTCAATGTTCCACGATTACTGTGGTAAATTACACAACGATAAAAATACAGTACATGGCAGCGTTGTGTCCAACAATGCACTGTGTGAGACAGAAACAGAAACAGAGTCTGAGAGGGAGAGGACGCAGTACATTGTGGGGTGGAACATTGGGTAACTGGTCTTCTGTCCAATGGACATTAGTGCAGGGAATTGTTGGATGTATAATGAAAATGTTCGGAAGTAACTTCTGGACTTGTATGCGGAATGATGGATAGCGGGTAGACTTATAGCAAGGAACCCCTTGTACATTAAAGCTTTTTTTGTTTTTGGAAACCACAATGCTGTAAAGTTTGTGAGAGATCATGGTCTTTTTATTTTAACTCCATAAATATCTCATTTTCTGATCATGGCCTCTGGTTCTCCTTTGATGTGATTGTGTCCCCCTGTTCTGTTGTATGCAATGGTTGAAATGCACCCTTCACCATTGTTTATTTTAATAAATGATGATCATAATGTTGTTGCGGGGCCGGGCGTTGGCCGCGAGCACGACCACTAGATGGAGCTGCAGAGTCGGTTCGACCGATCGCCCGGAATTCAGATCGTACCTTTTCGGAAAAGTACGGGTCCCTTATTGGACCGAAGTTCGCCAATAGACAGACCACGTGGGGTAGGGTCAATTGCCAATTTCAATTTACCTAAATACTCACGTGGTCCAAACTACCGGGGAAATTCACCCACGACGATGCCCGTACAGAACGAGACGCGTAGCGTACTCGTTCCATGTGCGATCCGAGCCGTTTGATCGCCGAGATCCGTCGGTCCCAAATATCCCGTTACAACGGCAATGGCCTAGCTAATTTTCCAACACACAGCACGCGAGGCCAATGAAGGAATACACACAAACGAGCTCAAACATTTCACAAATGGGGTTGTTTATTTACGATGGGGGGATGAGAGGAGCACGAAAGGGCAGAGTTAAACTGAATATTAATAAATGTAGGTATGCAAGGTATGTACAACAAGAGCACTTGTACAGTTCACTACTTAACAGACGGGCCCACGGATACACACACGCACACACACCCAAATAATCGGACCGAAGTGGTCTTTTTAGGACCTCGAGCCCGGAGGACAGTCAGGCTGAAGACCAGGGTCTGTCTTGGACCTGTCCACCTCGTGTGGTCTTCGAACTGACTCGGTCCGGGCGCCAGTGGGAGGCGAGCCAAATCCAGGCACCGGAGAGCGACCCTTGCGGTTCTTGCGGGGGATGGTGTCTCTCAAGCTCGCCCATTCGCCGATAGAGACACGGCGCCCAACCCTTGCGGTCCTTGTGGGGGATGGTGTCTCTCGAGCACTCGATCGTGAGGAGGACTAGGAAGACGATTACGACCAATACCAGACCAGACAGACCGGCTGGACCGCCTGTCCCGTTTATTTCTACTCGCCCCCCGTCGGGGTGGGGGGCACGCGTCTCACCCCTCCGCGCATCTCATTCGCCGGGGAACTCCGTTATCTCTCCATCATTGGTCGGGGGGGCATGTCGGGCGCCTTGGTTCCCCGCCCCGTCCCCGATCTGCCGAGGATTTGCGAGAGACGTCAGGCCCCACCCCATCCCCGATCTGCCGAGAATTCACGAGAGAGACGTTAGGCCTTCGTGAACTCCGCCCACGTTCGTGCTGACACGCAAGTGAGCGATGGCATCGGTGGGAAGAAGTGAGTTGAAGGTGAAACGATGCTGGCGTTGTTGTAGTTTTTGTTGGTGGTGTAATAAACAAAAATAAAACCTGACTATTAAAATAACTCCACAGCGCAGGAACATTTAATTACCCATTACACTTGTGTCGGGACCCTAACTGGCAACATGAACTTACCGATATAACTGATCTATAGGACCTGTATGTTGTGTGCTCATGGCTTCCAGATTTGCAACAATATTAAACAACTAAAATGGCACTTGGTATAGCACACACCACCGCCAGGCTGAACCGTTTGTTTTGTATTCCACTGATAGGCCAGATCTGCATCCGGACCTGAACCAAAGTCGAATTGGCGTCTTGTCACCTCCACAAATTATCCACCAGGTTTTGTCATAATTCATGCATACATTTTTGAGATATTATGCTATATTGTTACGAATCTGGAAGCCATTTGCACACAGATAGCAGTCCCTGCAATTCAGTTATGTCGATAAGTATGTGTTATATTTAGGATTATGGAGGGAATGAAGCAATTTATGCAAGATGTGAACAGGGATTTGGAAAACAAAATGGATGCAAATGCGCATAAAATGGATGAGATGAAGGGGAATATGGAAAGCCGCATGGATGCGAGCATCAGGCAAGCCTCCCTCGGGAACAGAGGGAGAGGATAGGCTCGCTCGAAGTAGACTGCAACCAGGTGAGTCCAGTGAAGCCAAGCGAGGTCGGGGGGGGGTGCATGATACGGAAGGATACGTGTTTGGGGGGGTAGAGACCCCAGGACCCCTTGAGTTAACACGAATCCCCGATGTGTGTGTCGAGGTGTGCGAATAGTGCGAGTAACATGGCGTGCGTAAGTGCGTGTATGGAAATGGATGACGGACGGATCCAGACGGGAGACACGAGTAGCGAGCCAAGTAGTGGAGCTATTTCAGTAACCGCGCCGGTCCCGTGAGATTCCGCGTACGAGGCCCGTTCCGCATTTTGCGAACGGCCATCGTGCCCATGTCTGCGTGGAGGGAATCCAGTGCGGAAACGTTCCGCGTTTGGGACAAGACGACCTCGTGGACGGTTAAAATGTAGGCGAGTGTCGGGTGAATTTGGAACACGCGCGTTCCCATGTGGGCGCGTGTGTGGGGCATCACATGCTGCATGCCGTGTGTTCTGATCGCAGAATGCGCGGAGCGGGTCCATGGGACAATACGCTCGGACTGGCCTGCACGGCAACCCGCGCAGGTTCGGTGTGCGAGTGACGTCACCGGGGATCTCATGGCATGAAGGCCAGGTAAACAGCGCACGTTGTCCCACGTGGGGAACACCGTGAAACCGAGCGCTTGTTGCGATTGACAAGGCGACGACACGCTTTTATTTATCGCCCCACGGAAGGGACGAACGGGCGTGCTGTAAACCGCCGCCCTGGAGGTGCAAGGTTTGAGGGGCCTTGCTACGAGTACACGGCCTTGGCCCCAGCTTTTCCTCTGCGCTCCTTTGCGGTGGCTCCTCGTGGTGGTGACCGAGCAGCCAGGGTCGTGTGCCCGTGGACTTCGGGTCATGGGTTCGAGACCCACCGTGGTGGGTTGGAGTCCGGTGTGACCGCACGAGACGTAGAGGTACCCATACAAGGCCCTGATCCCCAGCTCGCCTTTCCCTCCTGGGCTGAGGGACCGAGTAAAGACCCCATGGGGTCTATTTCGTGTGTGTGTGTGTGTGTGTGTGTGTGTGTGTGTGTGTGTGTGTGTGTGTGTGTGTGTGTGTGTGTGTGTGTGTGTGTGTGTGTGTGTGTGTGTGTGTGTGTCCGTGAGCCCCATCTGTAATTAGAAACTCTTAAGTGCCCGTTTTTCCTTGTAAATTGCATTTCTTTCATTCGGTTAACTCTGCTCTGTGTCTGCCTCCCTGTTGTAAATAAATATCTGTTAAATGTTCCAGTTCTTTGCCTGTCGTTTCTACCATTGACCCAGCATGGTGTGGGCTTGAGAAATAGTGAGGCCGTTTGGGCCATAAGTTGTCATTTGGACCGGCGCGGCTCTGGTAACTCCCACTTGGTACGCCAGACCCGAGTCGGTACATGCGACTCGGTTTGGACAGAGTCGACCGATGGTGTGGTTTCCCCGGTAGCTCGACGGCGTGAGTACTTAGGTAAATTGGAATAGACAAGTGGACTCTACCTCACGCCGTCGAAATATTGGCGACCACGGTCCTTAAGTGACCCGTGACCTTTCGGAGCTGTCCGAGAGTCACGACCTAAATTCCGGGTGTTCGGTGAGAGACTGCTCTACTGCTCCACCTCGTGGTCGTTTATCGCCACCGAACCTCGGTCCACAACAATATATCGTTTTTGGGTCCCATCTCTTAATGGTGAAGAATCACTTTAAAAAAAATTAAAATCTCGTGTTCGGATCCGGATTTGGACCTTCACCAAAATCAAATTGATTAGTCCTTCTCACACACCCAACCTGTCCGCCAAGTTTCGTTGAATCCATTTATATATTTTTGAGATTTCCTGTTATGTATCGTTTTTAGCCTTATCACAAAATTGTGAAGAATCACTTAAAACTAATTCTCAGATCTGGATCTGGGGATTCAGATCTTCACCAAAATGGAATCCATTCGTCCTTGTCACACACCCAACCTATCCACCAGATTTCGGAAAAAAAAGATAACTCTTTGCCACGTCTGTGGGTGTCATTGCCCATCCCACCAGAATTGGACTCCATTCGACTCTTAAGCCAGCAAAGGACCCGTAAGAGACCACACCAAGCAATCCGCAGCAAAGACGTACTGACAACCAGGATGTGACCAATGAAAAAGAAGATTAAACTGTTTGTTTTGTTCATTATTAATCTTATTTTTCCCTTGAGTCATGTGTTCTCAAATGTGTTTCATCATCCCAATTTCCGCAGCTTGTCTCATACTTATCCAGCTGTCCCAGGATTGGCTCGACCTCGGAACTGGGGGCATGGAACGTGGGCAGAAAACCCATGGACTAGTTCCTGGGTCAAGCCGCCCTCCAATAGCTTTGCGCA
The DNA here is from genome assembly GCF_056783735.1 of Eptatretus burgeri. NCBI lineage: Eukaryota > Metazoa > Chordata > Myxini > Myxiniformes > Myxinidae > Eptatretus > Eptatretus burgeri. The sequence continues at coordinate 59,555,546 of NC_140973.1, forward strand.
AACAGATCAACAGTCTGACGATGAGCAAGAAGCATACGAAGAGGATGAAGAGGGTGAAGAGGAGACAGAGTTGTCTGTCGAGTTTGAGATTGACATGACAGAGATGGAAATAACAGAGGATCTGCGGAAATACTTTGCAAAGACTGAACGGCATCGCAGAGAAAGGGGTGAGTACACCGTACTGGGTGAGGGGAACAGCCATTTTGTGCCATCTTTAACATTTTCAGAAATTGTTTGTAATAACATGAGTGGAAAGGCAAAGCAAGATTATATAAAAGCAGTATTATAATCATAAAAACTTAAACTGTTTGTTTATTCATTGCAGTTACGATATGTCAGTGGTAACGACATCACATCTGGCCTTTTATAGTCCTGTCAGAATACTTTTCATTGAAGGACCAGTATAATGTATGTCATCCTCCATCGACAATGCTAAGCATATTGTCCTACCTGCTCACACATGCTTGCAGATGTAAAATATCCCACAATATCTCTCTGGCATATTAAGCCTTCAGGCCAATTCCCTGGCCCTATTCCAAAGGTTTTATATGGGGTAAACCACTTTTTTCCTCATTGGATCCTTTGCCTTTCTTGGTGGGTAAGCAATGTGGAGATCCCAAGAGCCTCCATAACAGAGTAGAATTTCCTTTTCGATAAAGTAATTTCCAATTATGAATAAGTTGAGTCTTTCAACCTCATTCCCCCGGCCCTCCTTGCACGTTAATGCAGAGCAACAACAACAGGAAGAAGCCAAGCTGCATGATCTCCTAGCCGACCATGCCACTGGCACGGCGCGAGTGACGTGCCAAGCTCCCATGGAACATCCCGGTGAAAGGCGTCGCGCAGAAATGGAGCTTCTTTACGGAGCGTCGGCCACAAGCATCATGGCCATGGAAACGTCTCTGCAGCTCTCATTTGACCGCATGTGCGACCTCCATCAACCAAAATTCTGGCCAGTCATTGCTTTGCGACTGTGAGCCTTTCAACCCAGGCCTTGTTTTCTGACGGTGTTTTGTGTGAATTTTGATTAAAAGACCCAAGATATGGAGAGCCTTTTTATTGAACTATCCTTTCTGAGTAAATGGTGTTACAGATAGGGTTAGGATAACTGAGTTGGACTGTAAGAGCTCTTGCGATGATCAACCGTACAATTACAGCAATATTATGGCAATGGCCATAAATGAATTGCTGAGGTTTTTGTTGTTTTAACGTTTCACTGCGTTGTGCTTTTTCCCCCTTAAACATAATATGCTTACAGTTTATATCCTGAACTTTGAATTGGTTTTTACTGCATCAGGTTCAATGATAATTTGGCATATATGTGTGTGTGTATATATATATATATATATATATATATATATATATATATAGATATAGATATAGATATAGATATATATAGATATATATATATATATAGATATATATATATATAGATATAGATATATATATATATAGATATAGATATAGATATAGATATAGATATAGATATAGATATAGATATAGATATAGATATAGATATATATATATATATATATATATATATATATATATAGATATAGATATATATATAGATATAGATATAGATATAGATATAGATATAGATATAGATATAGATATAGATATAGATATAGATATAGATATAGATATAGATATAGATATAGATATATATATATATATATAGATATATATACACACACACACACACACACACACACACACGTATATATTGTTACGAATTTCGATCGGCCACGTAACTCAAATTGCGACCACGTCGCCCACTGGAACGGACAATTCAGTCGTGACCCTCCTTGGAACTATCGCCAGGAGCTAGTCATGGGTGGGTCTTTCGAGCCCACCACAATCGTGCCAATCAGCCACCTGCACAGGATAGGGTTGTTCGCCAAACTCGACCTACCTAAGTACCTGCGCGAGTAGTTAACTGGGCGATCGTACCTCGCCGCTGGCCGGCCTAGGACACGAACTGCTTTAGCGGTCCGTTCCGTACTTGAGTGAAAACCGAGCGGTGTTATCGCCGACCCCGGCGGATGTGATTCTATTTACTGGGTGCTGACACCCTTCTACCAATTCCTTCCGTGATGCAAGATGGAACTTTCAAACAAGGGAAAGGATGCAACGAAATGGGGAACAGTTCAACAAGCACATTTATTTCACACTCAGACAAGGCACGTATTTACAGCCATACAGTAAATCATGCACGTACGCAGTGAAAGCAAGCAAAGACAGAGTTACAACCGAATAAAGTGTCTTTATTTCACACGCACACTTAGACAATTCTACTTATAAGACGGCGCCACCACATGCATTTACACCAAGAAAAGCCAAGAAAAGCCACCCTCCAAGACAAGGGTGGCAGACAGGTCCGTGGACCAAATGTACGTGGGACCTGGATGAGCGGCCAGGTCCACAACACCGAGGGGTCTTACCCGCGCCCTCGTGGCGCGATGGCGGGCAAGCCGCAATGTCAGCGTAGCTGTGCCTGGCTTCGTGCCCCTGGTGTGGCCGGTGAGCTCTCTCCGGCGTTCTCCGCGCAGGCACGTGTTTCACCGTCGGCACCACGGTTGGGGAGGGGAACAGACGGTGTGACCGGCGCTTTCTTAGCACGGAGCTCGGTAAGGGAGAGGGGAATTGCTGACGCTCCGTCCAAGAAATCCAAGGAATCCAAGAGGGGAATTGCTTGATGCTCTGGACCGCACTGGCTCCGGCGAACTCCTCCTGGGTGTGGTCTCCACTACGCCCCTTCTCCAGCGGCGGTCCCCACTCAGCCCTCTGGTTCGCCTCTGAGCCCTCCTCCGCGTCCCTGCTCCACTCAGCAACTCACCCTCCTCGCCCCTTAACTTCGACCTGAGCTCCGAGCTCCTTCCTCTCCCTCGATCGGCGCCCGTCTGCCTTTCCCCGTCTGCTTCGAGCTCCATCTCCCGACTCTGCCCCACCGATACTGCTCCACCGACACTGCCGCCGTCTGCCTCTTCGAGCTCCGTCCTGTTCTCCGACCCCTCCAGACTACCTCGAGCTGCGTTGTGCTCGCGCTTATATAGGCCGGGGGAGGAGTGCATATGTAAATTTGTGGATCACAGCGGGTTTTGAGGCGGGGCTGCACCACCTGATGCTCAGCCATTGGATGGAAGAAAAGTGGGCATGAATCATTCCTGATCCGATTTCTTCTTCAAAAGGATCCCATTCACAACCCATGGCACGACGTTCGGTAGAAAGGCGAAGGTGGTGGGAGTTTGCTGTGGTGGTTTGGGAAGGGTGTTGGTGGTGGCGATTTGGTTATTGGGGGATGATTGGTCCAAAATAACGACAGCAAAAGAAAAACGGCTATCTCAAAGGATCGCAGCCTGTGAACATGGAAAATCCCTCTAAACTACGGTGGGGAAATCTAACTACACAATTACTTATCGTCATAACTGATCTAAGGTCCTTTATGGTGGTCTGTGAATTTCCACAGCCGTAACTATATATATAGATATATATATATATATATATATATATATATATATATATATATATATATATATATATATATATATATATACACACATGTGTCTCTCTTCTTCTTTCGGCTGCTCCCGTTTGGGGTCGCCACAGCGGATCATCCGTATGATCCGCATAGTGATTTGGCACATGTTTTATGCCGGATGCCCTTCCTGACGCAACCCTGGTCGTCTCTTACGACACAGGGATATGGTACACCTATTTTAACCGGGGTATACACCGGCCCAGTACATTGGTACTCATTTCGCCGACCTCGGAAGGATGACAGGCTGAGTCAACCCCCTGGTGTATTAATTCAGTTGCCCAACGGGGCTTGAACTCAGGACCTTTTGGATCCCAAGCCGCTGCCCTAACCACTGCGCCAACACCAGGCTATATATATATATATATATATATATATATATATATATATATATATATATATATATATATATATATATATATATATATATATATATATATATATATATATATATATATATATATATATATATATATATTGTTGCGGTCTTCGCGCCCGCCGGCGTGCGACGGCCACGTAACTCGAATCGCGGCACGTCGCCACCGGACGGACAATCAGTCGTGACCCTCTCGGACTAACGCCGGGAACCAGTCACGGGTGGACCTTCGGTCTCACCGCGATCGAGCCAATCAGCCCCGCGTGGGATAGGGTTGCTCGCCAAATTCGGAACTACCTAAGTACCCACGCGGAGGGTAGACCGGGCGTCGCACCTCGCCGCAGGTCGACTTGGACACGGGCCACAGCGACCCGTTCCGTACTATCCAGAATAACCGGCGGTGTTATCGTCGACCTCGAAGCGGTTCGATTAATTATCGGGCGTACTCAGCCCACTACCAACCCTTTACGTGAAGCAAGATGGGGAGAGTTCAATGGGGAAAAAGACGAGCGAAGCGGGAAACAGTTCAACAATAAAGCACATTTATTCGACGAACGGAAAGCACACAAATAATTCCACCAAATGCACACAAAAAAGAAAACACAATTCCATTTACACAAAAGCAAACATAAAAGTGAAAACACAGTGCAGAGCTAATACCGACTACCGAGCACACGGCAACACTTATACAATTCTACTTCACAGACGGCGCCGACAACACATACCCAAAACCAAGGAAAAGAAATCCCCCAAGAATGAGGTAGGCCTGGGGCCGAGACCGGGTCGGGCCTACCCGTCTGGTGATGAGACGCGGAGCGGCGATGGCCCGCAACCCGCGGGGCCTCGTGGACAGTGCCTGGCAGGGGGTGAACGGGCCCCTTGGCAGCACTATGTCAGGGCGGGGGGAAACAGGAGGGGGTTGCTGATGCTCGGGGTATAGAGGATCTTTATTATGTGCGACGAGCGTCTCCACCTCGGCCAGGTCGCGCTGTCGGCCTCCCTCGGGTGCAGCTTCCTGCACGACGCAGAGCACCCTCGTCTGGTGTCGCCGCCTTTCCACAGCTCCGTCCCCTCCGTTCCGACTCCAACGCACACGACGAGCAGCTCCACCGCCCGCGAAGTCTTGACCCTCTGCTTCCGACTCTCCTCTTCTTGACTCTCCGACCCACTCTGACTGACGAACACGGTCCTTTTTATCCCCCCGTAACTTCGCCTTTGACCCCCTCCCTTTGACCTTTCACCTCGCTCCCCATTGGCCCGAGAAAAAGTGGGCGTGAAGGCTTTTTGATCCACAAATTTGCATATATCGATCGTTCTGGAGGTGGGGCCAAATCGCCCCTCGCTCACCGATTGGACGGCAAAAAAGTGGGCGTGTGTCGTTTTTGATCCGTTTTTGAAGCAGAAAATCCGTGATTTTGTACACGCTGTTCGACGCGCGTTCTGCATGAGTCCAACACCGGTACCCATGAGTGGCGCGAGATGACGGTGATGCGATGGTGGCGAGTTGTGACGGTAAAGGTCGTGGCGGTTGTGGTGAAGCGGCGTTGTGGTTGGTGGTTGTTGTTGTGGTTGTGATCATGGCGGTTGGTCCAAAATAAAGATAGTAAAAGAAAAACGGCTATCCTGAAGAGTCGCAGCTCGCATAAATGACATGTATTCCCACTAGACAACGGGTTTGGGCCTAACTACACATATACTTGCCGAGATACCTCACCTAAGGGACCTGAATGGTGGTTTGCGAATTTGGTAACCACAACACTACCCCCTCCCCTTTTTACAGACTCGTCCCGAGTCGTCAAATTTTCGTGTGCCATCATGTGTAGTTTTCCCCTAGTACATTTTACCTACGGATCCCTGAGTGCGACATTCATGGTATTCGTGTCCCCAAAATAAATAACCTGAGGGCTGCGTAACTACCTAAACAAACTCACTCATACGGACGACTTAAATAAAATTGCCGGCGCTAAGACATACATGCCGGGGGCGCACTCATATTTACAGTACATCTTAACCTTAACTTACAAATTTTACACTAAACCATGGCCCAGGATCATTGAACTCTGCAAAGAAAAGCAGTTAGCAGGGAGCCAGGCTGCCCACATGCAGTCTCTGGCTCAAACAATGCAGGTGACAGGGAACGTGGCTGGCTGCTCACACGCAGTCCAAGGCCTTCCCTTTTGAACTGAACTCAGTGAACCACAACGGTGCTTGGGCTGCACAACGCAGTCTCCGTGCCAGCTCAAGTGGCACACGCAATGAGCACAACGAATGGATGCATGAACGGTTTGAACTGAATGCAGTGAACCACAACGGTGCATGGGCTGCACAAACGCAGTCTCCGTGCCAGCTCAAGTGGCACACGCAATGAACACAACGCTGAATGGATGCATGGACACAAACACGGTGCACGGGCCGCCACTGCAGGCCGTGTTGTTGCTGCCAACAGGGCAGTTCTTGCAGCTTGCAAACTGTTGCCTTGCGGATCCTGGCGCACATGGAAATGAACAGGGGGCAAAGCAAAAATTGAACGGGGCTGGTGAACGTGGGCAGTGGGCATGGCATGGCAAAGGTGAGCAGGCAAACACAGCCCGCAGAAGAAGGCCGCTGCAGGCAAACACAGCCCGCAGAAGAAGGCCGCTGCAGGCAAACACAGCCCGCAGAACCAGGCCGGCACAGGCCTCGAAGAAAAACAGCCAGCAAATGAACTGGCCGGCACAGGCCTTGCAGCACACAGCTGCCGATGAACTTGGCCGGCCTCCGCCTTGAAGCAAAACACGGCCAGCCGATGAAGTTGGCCAGCCTTTGCCGTTCAATGGAGGTTGGTGGAGGGAGTGCGGTGGTGCTGGCCACTTGGAAGGCGGGCTCGGACCTACCTACCTGTCTCCCTCCCAACCTATCGCCTTTGCCTGTCACTGTACATACCCACTCCCTTAATTTGTCAAACCCCAATTTAGCCCCAACTTAATTTTTTTTTTTTTGTTGTTTTATTTTTACTTCCCCACTATAAATCGTCCCCTAACCCCTTTATCGTCCTTGTTCGGCTAACCTATTCTGTCACCTAGCCTACTCCCAACCCCTACGTTCCCTTCCCAGAGGGAACAAGGGAGAGCTAACGTCTGTGTCGAGGCCCAACTCAAGCCTCAGAATGGCCTCCCAGAGTTCGGCGATCTATAACCCAAAGTGGGTCCAGCGGCCCACAACGACAGCGAGGATGGATGGTGCGGAGGGGTACATCTCCTAATCTACCCTAACCATTTAACAGCTAAACTACCCCGGGGCTTTCAACAGCGCCTCTCGCTTAAACTATTGGTTCTAACAACCCAGATTCCCGTCGCCTGTGTTGGTGTCCTTACAATTTCGGGCCTCGCCCCCAATTTTCTCTCCGTGCCCTCACACGGTCTCCTGGCTAGGACACGTGGCTCCCTTTGGCAGGCACGACCCTCTGCCGAATCTCCCGCTATGGAACCCCGGGCACTACACTGCCTCCGAGCCTACCAGCTCCCTAACACCGGGGGTGCCCCCCATGGCACCTCCCCTGAAACGCACACGTGGCAGGCCGGCCTCCCGGGCCCCTTTCCGAGGGTCACCCGTGCCCACAACACTGCCCACGCGGCTAATGGCGCCCGGGCCCCACACCAAGCAGGCGCACCCGTGCCCACTACTCTATCCCGGCCCCCCATGGGCCCTTGGCCTACCGCGGCCGACTAGCCTGGTGCCCGGGGTACCCACTCAGCGATACTCACCTTTCGCAGCCACGCTCCCAAGCCCGTCAACAGGGCTCCTGCACCCCTCCAAATGGGTCTCGAGCCTACTTTCCCACCAACAGCAAAACGACCTCCATTTTTCAATTTGACTAACCCAGCTAACTCACTTTATACTGACCCCGGGGTCCCTTGGGCGGGAGTCACTCCTCCCCCCAATCACTCATCGCACCATGCATTCCCCATTCACTCCATACACACAGACCTGCTGGCCTCACTCACTCACCAAGCACATGCTTCCAATTCACTCACCAACAACTCTTCAACTCACTCACCGCTGAAGTCTGCCATCCTTCTATCTGCACCCCCTAACTAACTCGTGCTCCCACGTCGTCCCTTAAACTAGTAGCACGTTCCTTTTAACACTACGTAGCTAAGCTACGTCCCCTCTACACATTCACAAGTCTGTCACTGTCTCCTAACTCAAAAATTCATTTTATTTCCCAACCTAAATCTGGCTACAATCCCTCTAACTAATCCATTCCACGGACTCCATGAGGACTTACCCCTGCCCCATGAAGTCGGTCTAACTAAGCTAACCCTTCCCCCTAACTAGTTTTCATCCTGTGCCCAGGTAAGGGGGTCTTTCACCCTGCTGCCCAGGAATCCTGTACACCCGAAAGTGAGGCTTGCTTTTTTTTTTCATGCGCAGCACCTGCGCGGCAACTCAGAGCTCGCGCACTTTGCACCTGGCCGTGACGTCATGCAGCTGCACGTGTTCCTCGTCCCTCCTTGGACGGTGCCATCCGGCAGAGATACCCCTCCTGCCGGATTCCAACCCCACGTGCAGCCATGACGTCACCGTGCGCAGAAAAAAAACAAGCCCCAAGTCTCGAGGGGTTCCCCACGCGAACACATGTGCTTTGCCCGTTGGAGCTTAACACACACGATCGCGTGGAGAACCCGTCTGGTCCAAATCCATTTACCTGCCTAAACTTTGTCCGTCCGCGGGATCGGCAAATCCACCGCGTGCGTTTCCGGACCGGGACTTCACTCTCGCAAGCGAGCACGTGGTGGTCTCGTGCGTTGCACAGCACGAACCGCGTGCTCACTGCTGGGTGAACCCGGCACGGTCCGCGAAACAACTACAGCCGCTACTCGGCTTTCTTTCTTCTCATGTCGCCTTCGTCGTCGCCATCCAACCCACGCACACCTGCGTGTTACGACGCACACAGTCCACACCATCACATTCACACCGGGAGATGCGGCTGCGTGCTCCCGCATGCCAACCGACATCTCCCTCACATACCGCTCTCTCACACACACGGTCTCCCTTGCACACAGCGACCTTGGCACACGGCCGTTCACTCACGCGTGCCTCACTACTCACACAAACCATACTACTTGCACACGCGGGGCCACTCACCCGCGGTGCCTCATCCACACTCCGTGCCTCACTCACACACACGGGGAACTAACCCGCGGTGCCTCACTCACACTCCGTGCCTCACTCATACACGCGGGGGCACACACCCGCGGTTCCTCACTCACACACACGGCGACACTCACACACGGTGCCTCATCCACACATGGCGTGCTGGGAAGCACGTACTCCGGCACCATCGCCACCACACCACTCACACACGGGGTCGCTTCCACACACGGGGACGCACTCACGCCTTGCACCACACACACAGGGACAACTACACTGGGGATTCGTGTCCCCACAAGGGTCTCCGGGGCCTCTATACCCCCCAAGCTCTCCGTGCACCCGTCCACAGCACTCGTCCCCTCAACCTCGCAAAACACGACCGAACTCACCGACCTGGTCGTGACTCGCCTCAAGGCATACTCCCTCCCCTCGTTCCTGGAGGAGGCCATCCCGCTGCTCGCACCGGGTCCCTACACGCTCCGCGAGCTCACCCTCATCGTCCTCCACTACCTCTGTGTGTGTGTGTGCGTCACTTACCCCGTCTTCATCGTGTAGTCTCTCCTCTATCGTTCCCTTCCCGGCTACCGTCACTGCCAACTCTTCACCCTTTACCTCCCTTGTCTCAACTATTATTTCTGTTGTCGTCACCTCGTGTCTCGTCTCACACGTTTTGGTCTCCCCATTTAATTTTTCCCTTTCGGTCATCGTCACGACCCTCGCCCAACACGTTCCACGAATTATTTTTTCACCCGCCTCCACCGCGGGCCTGTCAGCCGTTGCACCCCCACCCAGCTCGTTTGCTCCTACACGTGGAGTCGCCATTTTTATCTCCCCGGTCACGGCCTTCATGCCCGCCTGCAGGCTTCGGCCCATGTTCTGCGTCTCACCCCGCAGCTTTTTCATCTCTTCCCTCATTTGCTGTGTATTCGCATCCATCGTCGTTTTCACTTCATTTGTATTTGTATCCATCTTTTCGTTCATGCCTTTCATTTCGTTTGTATTTGTATCCATCTTTTCGTTCATGCCTTTCATTTCGTTTGTATTTGTATCCATCTTTTCGTTCATGCCTTTCATTTCGTTTTTCATTTCATTTGCGTTTGCATCCATTTTTTCGATCATTTTCGCATTCATCTTTTCGTTCATTGCCGCCAGCATGGCGCATAGCTGGGCCATGTTGGATGCACTCAGCTGAGCCGTTTCGGCAAGGGTTGGGGAAGGGTCTTGGTGGAGAGGGGGGGGAGAGGTGTCATACACTGCGGCCGCTGCCGCACCCACCTCGGGCCCTGGGTTCAGTTGGGCGAGTCCGTGTTCCTGCACAATCAACATTTCCTGCTCAGGGATTCCATCCTGGACCATGGATCCGACACATTCTACATCCATTTCTAATACCCCCGGCTCCCGCTCGCCTTGAGACGCCATCTTGCTTCTCGTGAAGGGTTAATTTGCTCGCTCGTAATTTGGAGGGAATCGGGGGTCGCTTCTCTCACCCCTGGACCGATTCCCGTGAATTTCGCTGGAGACAGGAGAGCCTGTTGTCCCGCTCTCCAATACCAGTGCCGCGAGGAGGGCGATGAATTTGTATCCCACTCCTGACACCAGTGTTGCGGTGCCCGCGCCGCGGCGTGCGAACGGCCACGTAACTCGAATCGCGGCACGTCGCCCACCGGACGGACAATCCAGTCGTGACCCTCTCGGACTAACGCCGGGAACCAGTCACGGGTGGACCTTCGGTCTCACCGCGATCGGCCAATCAGCCCCCGCGTGGGGATAGGGTTGCTCGCCAAATTCGAACTACCTGTACCCACGCGGAGGGTAGACCGGGCGATCGCACCTCGCCGCAGGTCGATTTTCGGACACGGGCCATAGCGACCCGTTCCGTACTATCAGAATAACCGAGCGGTGTTATCGTCGACCTCGACGGTTCGATTAATTATCGGGCGTACTCAGCCCAGTACCAACCCTTTACGTGACGCAAGATGGGGGTTCAATGGGGGAAAAAGACCAAACGAAACGGGAAACAGTTCAACAATAAAGTACATTATGTCGCGACGAACGGAAAGCACACAAATACAATTCCACCAAATGCACACAAAAAAAAGAAAACACAATTCCATTTAAAAAAAGCAAACATAAAAGTGAAAACACAGTGCAGAGCTAATACCGACTACCGAGCACACGGCAACACTTATACAATTCTGCTTCACAGGCAGCGGCGCCGACAACACCCCAAAACCAAGGAAAAGAAATCCCCAAGAATGAGGTAGGCCTGGGGCCGAGACCGGGTCGGGCCTACCCGTCTGGTGATGAGACGCGGAGCGCCGATGGCCCCGCAACCCGCGGGCCTCGTGGACAGTGCCTGGCAGGGGGTGGGAACGGGGCCCCCTTGGTCGCACTATCTCAGCGCGGGGGGAAACAGGAGGGGGTTGCTGATGCTCGGGGTATAGAGGATCTTTATTATGTGCGACGAGCGTCTCCACCTCGGCCAGGTCGCGCTGTCGGCCTCCCTCGGGTGCAGCTTCCTGCACGACGCGAGCACCCCCTCGTCTGGTGTCGCCGCCTTTCCACAGCTCCGTCCCCTCCGTTCCGACTCCAACGCACACGACGAGCAGCTCCACCGCCCGCGAAGTCTTGACCCTCTGCTTCCGACTCTCCTCTTCTTGACTCTCCGACCCACTCTGACTGACGAACACGGTCCTTTTTATCCCCCCGTAACTTCGCCTTTGACCCCCTCCCTTTGACCTTTCACCTCGCTCCCCATTGGCCCGAGAAAAAGTGGGCGTGAAGGCTTTTTGATCCACAAATTTGCATATATCGATCGTTCTGGAGGTGGGGCCAAATCGCCTCGCTCACCGATTGGACGGCAAAAAGTGGGCGTGTGTCGTTTTTGATCCGTTTTTGAAGCAGAAAATCCGTGATTTTGTACACGCTGTTCGACGCTGCGTTCTGCATGAGTCCAACACCGGTACCCATGGTGGCGCGAGATGACGGTGATGCGATGGTGGCGAGTTGTGGCCGGTAAGTGGCGGTTGTGGTGAAGCGGCGTTGTGGTTGGTGGTTGTTGTTGTGGTTGTGATCATGGCGGTTGGTCCAAAATAAAGATAGTAAAAGAAAAACGGCTATCCTGAAGAGTCGCAGCTCGCATAAATGACATGTATTCCCACTAGACAACGGGATTGGGCCTAACTACACATATACTTGCCGAGATACCTCACCTAAGGGACCTGAATGGTGGTTTGCGAATTTGGTAACCACAACAATATATATATATATATATATATATATATATATATATATATATATATATATATATATTGTTGTGGTTGACAAAATTCACAAACCACCATTCAGGTCCCTTAGGTGAGATATCTCTGTAAGTATATGTGTAGTTAGGCCCAAACCCGTTGTTTCGAGGGAATAAATGTCATTCAGTCGGGCTGCGACTCTTCAGGATAGCCGTTTTTCTTTTACTATCTTTATTTTGGACCAGCCGCCATTACTACCACCACCAACCACGTCTCAACAGCCATCACACAACAACCACCAACCACAACGCCGCTTCACAACAACCACAACGCCGCTTCGCAACAACAACCACCAACCACAACGCCGCTTCACAACAACCACCAACCACAACGCCGCTTCACAACAACCACCAACCACAACGCCGCTTCACAACAACAGCCACGACCTTTACCGTCACAACTCGCCACCATCGCATCACCGTCATTCCCACGCCACTTGTGGGCGCCGATGCTGGACTCGTGCGGGGCGCGCACCGAGCAGCGTGTTCAGAGACATCACAGACTTTCCGAGAAAAACGGATCAAAAACGACTCACGCCCACTTCTGTTCCATCCTATCGGCGAGCTGGGGCGATTTGGCCCCGCCTCCAGGGCGTTGGAGTGAGGACGCTATATGCAAATTCATGGATCAAAAAGCATTCACGCCCACTTTTCCTCGGTCCAATGGGGAGCCAGTTAGAGAGGTGAAGGGTCGGAGGCAGAGGGTCAAAGGTGGGGGAGCGAGGCCACGGGGGATATAAACGGCCGCGCTCGCCAGGAAGTAAGAGTTCGCAGTTCGGAGGGGAGAAGTCAAGAGTGAAGAGTTGGGACGAGCCAAGAGAGGAGACGGAGAGGGCGATTAGACGGAGCTGTGGAGAGGTGGCGGCGGCGAAGGCGGACGAGGGGGTGCTCGCGTCGGTGCCGGGAGCTGCAGAGGGAGAGGCCAGCAACGCGACCGAGGTCGAGGAGGAGACGCTCGTCGCGGAACCCGAGACAGGGTGATATCCGCCATCCCCCGAGCATCAACAACCCCCCTCCTGTTTCCCCCCCGTGCTGAGATAGTGCGACAAGGGAGGCCCCTTTCCCACCCCCTACCAGACACTGTCCGCGAGGCCCGCGGAGTTGAGGCGCCACCGCCACTTTGCGTCTCATCATCAGACGGTAGGCCCGACACGGTCTCGGCCCCAGGCCCGCCTCATCCTGGAGGGTGGTTCTTTTCTTTTGCTTTGGGTATACGTGTTGTCGGCGCCGTCTGTGAAGTAAAATTGTATAAGTGTTGCCGTGTGCTCGGTAGTCGGATAGCTCTGCATTGTCTTCTTCTTTTACATGTGCTTTTGGTGGAATTGTATATGTGTGCTTTCCGTTCATCGCGAAATAAATGTGCTTATTGTTGAACTGTTTTCCCGCTTCGCTTCGTCTTTTCTTTCATTGAATCTCCATCTTGCTTCACGAAAAGGGTTGGTCGTGGGCTAAAACACCCGATAAATAATCGAACCGTCGAGGCCGACGAATAACACCGCTCGGTTATCCCGATAGTACGGAACGGGTCGCTTAAAGTGGCCCGTGTCCGAAGTCGACCTGCGGCGAGGTGCGATCGCCCGGTCTACCCTCCGTGTGGGTACTTAGGTAGGTCGAATTTGGCGAGCAACCCTATCCCACGCGGGGGCCGATTGGCACGATCGTGGTGAGACCGAAAGGTCCACCCGTGACTGGTTCCCGGCGTTAGTCCGAGAGGGTCACGACTGGATTGTCCGTCCGGTGGGCGACGTGCCGCGATTCGAGTTACGTGGCCGTTCGCACGCCGGCGGGCGCGAATCCGCAACAATATATATATATATATATATATATATATATATATATATATATATATATATATATATATATATATATATATATATATATATATATGTTGAAGACCACGAATGGGTGAGCTGCCTTGGGTTCCTACCAGGCTCTGTGG
>NC_140973.1:59574832-59637332 GCF_056783735.1 Eptatretus burgeri
GAAAACACAATTCCATTTACACAAAAAGCAAATATAAAAGTGAAAACACAGTGCAGAGCTAATACCGACTACCGAGCACACGGCAACACTTATACAATTCTACTTCACAGACGGCGCCGACAACACATACCCAAAACCAAGGAAAAGAAATACCCTCAAGAATGAGGTAGGCCTGGGGCCGAGACCTGGTCGGGCCTACCCGTCTGGTGATGAGACGCGGAGCGGCGATGGCCCCGCAACCCGCGGGCCTCGTGGACAGTGCCTGGCAGGGGGGTGGGAACGGGGCCCCCTTGGTCGCACTATCTCAGCGCGGGGGGAAACAGGAGGGGGGTTGCTGATGCTCGGGGTATAGAGGATCTTTATTATGTGCGACGAGCGTCTCCACCTCGGCCAGGTCGCGCTGCCGGCCTCCCTCGGGCGCGCAGCTCCTTGCACGACGCGAGCACCCTTCGTCCGACTCGCCGCCTCTCCACAGCTCGTCCCCTCCGTTCCGACTCCAACGCACACGACGAGCAGCTCCACCGCCCGCGAAGTCTTGACTCTCTGTTCCGACTCCTTCGCCTCGTTCCGACCTTTACTACTTACTGACTCTCTCGTTCGTTCTTGTTTGCGACTCTCCGACCCCTCGTTCTCGTTCTGCTGACTCTTTCGCTCCGACTTTTACGACTCCTTTGACTGACGAACACCGTCCTTTTATCCCCCCGTAACTTCGCCTTTGACCCCCTCCCTTTGACCTTTCAACTCGCTCCCCATTGGCCCGAGAAAAAGTGGGCGTGAAGGCTTTTGATCCACAAATTTGCATATATCGATCGCCCTGGGGGCGGGGCCAATTCGCCCCTCGCTCACCGATTGGACGGCAAAAAGTGGGCGTGTGTCGTTTTGGATCCGTTTTTGAAGCAGAAAATCCGTGATTTTGTACACGCTGTTCAACGTGCGCCCTACACGAGTCCAGCATCGGTGCCCATGAGTGGCGCGAGATGACGGTGATGCGATGGTGGCGAGTTGTGACGGTAAAGGTCATGGCGGTTGTGGTGAAGCGGCGTTGTGGTTGGTGGTTGTTGTTGTGGTTGTGATGGTGGCGATTGGTCCAAAATAAAGATAGTGAAAGAAAAACGGCTATCCTGAAGAGTCGCAGCACGTATAAATGACATGTATTCCCACTAGACAACGGGTTTGGGCCTAACTACACATGCACTTACCGAGATACCTCACCTAAGGGACCTGAATGGTGGTTTGCGAATCTGGTAACCACAACACTACCCCCTTCCCTTTTTACAGACTCGTCCCGAGTCGTCAAATTTTCGTGTGCCATCATGTGTAGTTTTCCCCTAGTACATTTTACCTACGGATCCCTGAGTGCGACATTCATGGTATTCGTGTCCCCAAAATAAATAACCTGAGGGCTGCGTAACTACCTAAACAAACTCACTCACACGGACGACTTAAATAAAATTGCCGGCGCTAGACAGACATGCCGGGGGCGCACTCATATTTACAGTACATCTTAACCTTAACTTACAAATTTTACACTAAACCATGGCCCAGGATCACTGAACTCTGCAAAGAAAAGCAGTTAGCAGGGAGCCAGGCTGCCCACATGCAGTCTCTGGCTCAAACAATGCAGGTGACAGGGAACGTGGCTGGCTGCTCACACGCAGTCCAAGGCCTTCCCTTTTGAGCTGAACGCAGTGAACCACAACGGTGCATGGGCTGCACAAACGCAGTCTCCGTGCCAGCTCAAGTGGCACACGCAATGAACACAACGAATGGATGCATGGACACAAACACGGTGCACGGGCCGCCACTGCAGGCCCGTGTTGTAGCTGCCAACAGGGCAGTTCTTGCAGCTTGCAAACTGTTGCCTTGATCCTGGCGCACATGGCAATGAACAGGGGGGGGCAAAGCAAAAATTGAACGGGGCTGGTGAACGTGGGCAGTGGGCATGGCATGGCAAAGGTGGCAGGCAAACACAGCCCGCAGAAGAAGGCCGCTGCAGGCAAACACAGCCCGCAGATGAACTGGCCGGCACAGGCCTTGCAGCACACAGCTGCCGATGAAGTTGGCCGGCCTCCGCCTTGAAGCAAAACACGGCCAGCCGATGAAGTTGGCCAGCCTTTGCCGTTCAGTGGAGGTTGGTGGAGGGAGTGCGGTGGTGCTGGCCACTTGGAAGGCGGGCTCGGACCTACCTACCTGTCTCCCTCCCAACCTATCGCCTTTGCCTGTCACTGTACATACCCACTCCCTTAATTTGTCAAACCCCAATTTAGCCCCAACTTATTTTTTTTGTTGTTTTTATTTTTACTTCCCCTCTATAAATCGTCCCCTAACCCCCTTTATCGTCCTTGTTCGGCTAACCTATTCTGTCACCTAGCCTACTCCCAGCCCCTACGTTCCCTTCCCGGAGGGGAATAAGGGAGAGCTAGCGTCCTGTGTCGAGGCCCAACGAAGCCTCAGAATGGCCTCCCCAGAGTTCGGCGATCTATAACCAAAGTGGGTCCAGCGGCCCACAACGAGAGCGAGGGGATGGATGGTGCGGAGGGGTACATCTCCTAATCTACCCTAACCATTTAACAGTTAAACTACCCCGGGGCTTTCAACAAGCGCCTCTCGCTTAAACTATTGGTTCTAACAACCCAGATTCCCGTCGCCTGTGTTGGTGTCCTCACAATTTCGGGCCTCGCCCCCCAATTTTCTCTCCGTGCCCTCACACGGTCTCCTGGCTGGGACACGTGGCTCCCTTTGGCAGGCACGACCCTCTGCCGAATCTCCCGCTATGGCACCCCCGGGCACTACACTGCCTCCGAGCCTACCAGCTCCCTAACACCGGGGAGTGCCCCCCATGGCACCTCCCCTGAAACGCACACGTGGCAGGCCGGCCTCCCGGGCCCCTTTCCGAGGGTCACCCGTGCCCACAACACTGCCCACGCGGCTAATGGCGCCCCGGGCCCCCGCACCAAGCAGGCGCACCCGTGCCCACTACTCTATCCCGGCCCCCCATGGGCCCATGGCCTACCGCGGCCGACTAGCCTGGTGCCCGGGGTACCCACTCAGCGATACTCACCTTTCGCAGCCACGCTCCCAAGCCCGTCAACAGGGCTCCTGCACCCCTCCAAATGGGTCTCGAGCCTACTTTCCCACCAACAACAAAACGACCTCCATTTTTCAATTTGACTAACCCAGCTAACTCACTTTATACTGACCCCGGGGTCCCTTGGGCGGGAGTCACTCCTCCCCCCAATCACTCATCGCACCATGCATTCCCCATTCACTCCACACACACAGACCCGCTGGCCTCACTCACTCACCAAGCACATGCTTCCACCTCACTCAACATGTCTTCACCTCATAACTCACCAACTCTTCAACACACACACCACTGAACTCTACCATTCTTCTAACTACATCCCCTAACTAACTCGTGCTCCCACGTCGTCCCTTAAACTAGTAGCACGTTCCTTTTAACACTACGTAGCTAAACTACGTCCCCTCTACACATTCACAAGTCTGTCCATGTCCTCAAATCATCAAAAATCATTTCCCATTTTCCCATCCTAAATCTGGCTACAATCCCTCTAACTAATCCATTCCACGGACTCCATGAGGACTTACCCCTGCCCCATGAAGTCGGTCTAACTAAGCTAACCCTTCCCCCTAACTAGTTTTCATCCTGTGCCCAGGATAAGGGGGTCTTCCACCCCTTTCCCAGGAATCCTGTACACCCGAAAGTGAGGCTTGCTTTTTCTTTTTTTTCCCATGCGCAGCACCTGCGCGGCAACTCGCGCTCTTTGCACCTTGCAACTGCCCGTGACGTCATGCAGCTGCACGTGTTCCTCGTCCCTCCTTGGACGGGACCATCCGGCAGAGATACCCCTCCTGCCGGATTCCAACCCCACGTGCAGCCATGACGTCACCGTGCGCATATAAAAAAAAAAAACACAAGCCACACGTCTCGAGGGGTTCCCCACGCGAACACATGTGCTTTGCCCGTTGGAGCTTAACACACACGATCGCGTGGAGAACCCGTCCGGTCCAAATCCATTTACCTGCCTAAACTTTGTCCGTCCGCGGGATCGGCAAATCCACCGCGTGCGTTTCCGGACCGGGACTTCACTCTCGCAAGCGAGCACGTGGTGGTCTCGTGCGTTGCACAGCACGAACCGCGTGCTCACTGCTGGGTGAACCCGGCACGGTCCGCGAAACAACTACAGCCGCTACTCGGCTTTCTCTCTTCTCATGTCGCCGTCGTCGTCTCCATTCAACCCACGCACACCTGCGTGTTACGACGCACACAGTCCACTCCATCACATTCACACGGGGAGACGCGGCTGCGTGCTCCCGCATGCCAACCGACATCTCCCTCACATACCGCTCTCTCACACACACGGTCTCCCTGGCACACAGCGACCTTGCACACGGCCGTTCACTCACGCGTGCCTCACTACTCACACAAACCATACTACTCACACGTGGTGCTCCATTCACTCGCGCGGGGGCACTCACCCGCGGTGCCTCACCCACGCACGCGAGGGCACTCAACCGCTGTGCCTCATCCACACACCGTGCCTCACTCATACACGCGGGGGCACTCACCCGCGGTACCTCACTCATACACACGGCGACACTCACACACGCGGTCTCTTCCACACAACGTCCCTCACTCATACACGCGGGGGCACTCAACCGCGGTGCCTCATCCATACACCGTGTGCTGGGAAGCACGTACACCGGCACAATCGCCACCACACCACTCACACGTGGTGCCTCACTCATACTGGCCGTTTCACTCACACACACGGCCTCACTCACACACGGTGCCTCACCCACGCACGGCGTGCTGGGAAGCACGTACTCTGGCTCCATCGCCACCACACCACTCACACACGGGGTCGCTTCCACACACGGGGACGCACTCACACCTTGCACCACACACACAGGGACAACCACACTGGGGATTTGTGTCCCCACAAGGGTCTCCGGGGCCTCTATACCCCCCAAGCTCGCCGTGCACCCGTCCACAGCACCCGTCCTCTCAACCTCGCAAAGCACGACCGAACTCACCTGGTCGTGACTCACCTCAAGGGGCCATACTCCCTCCCCTCGTTCCTGGAGGAGGCCATCCAGGTGCTCGCACCGGGTCCCTACACGCTCCGCGAGCTCACCCCCATTGTCCTCCACTACCTCCGTGTGTGCGTGCGCGTCACTTACCCCGTCTTCATCGTGCAGTCTTCCCTCTATCGTTCCCATCTCCCGTGTCTCTGCCAACTCTTCACCCTTTACCTCCCTTGTCTCAACTATTATTTCTGTTGTCGTCACCTCGTGTCTCGTCTCACACGTTTTGGTCTCCCCATTTAATTTTTCCCTTTCGGTCATCGTCACGACCCTCGCCCAACACGTTCCACGAATTATTTTTTCACCCGCCTCCACCGCGGGCCTGTCAGCCGTTGCACCCCCACCCAGCTCGTTTGCTCCCACACGTGGAGTCGCCATTCCCAGCTCCCTGGTCACTGCCTTCATGCCCGCCTGCAGGCATCGGCCCATGTTCTGCGTCTCACCCCGCAGCTCTTTCATTTCTTCTTTCATGTTTGTTTCCATTCCGTTCATTTTTGTATCCATCTTTTCGTTTATTTGTTGTGTATTCGCATCCATCGTCGTTTTCACTTCATTTGTATTTGTATCCATCTTTTCATCCATTTTTTGTGTATTCGCATCCATCTTTTCATCCATTTTTTGTGTATTCGCATCCATCTTTTCGTTCATGCCTTTCATTTCGTTCTTCATATTCGCATCCATTTTTTCGATCATTTTCGCATTCATCTTTTCGTTCATTGCCGCCAGCATGGTGAATAGCTGGGCCATGTTGGATGCACTCAGCTGAGCCGTTTCGGCAAGGGTTGGGGAAGGGTCTTGGTGGAGAGGGGGGGGGAGGTGTCATACACCGCGGCCGCTGCCGCACCCACCTCGGGCCCTGGGTTCAGTTGGGCGAGTCCGTGTTCCTGCACAATCAACATTTCCTGCTCGGGGATTCCATCCTGGACCATGGATTCTACACATTCTACATCCATTTCTAATACCCCCGGCTCCCGCTCGCCTTGAGACGCCATCTTGCTTCTCGTGAAGGGTTAATTTGTTCGCTCGTAATTTGGAGGGAATCGGGGGTCGCTTCTCTCACCCCTGGACCGATTCCCGTGAATTCAGCCGGAGACAGGAGAGCCTGTTTTCCTGTTCTCCGATACCAGTGCCGCGAGGAGGGCGATGAATTTGTATCCCACTCCTGACACCAGTGTTGCGGTCTTCGCGCCCGCCGGCGTGCGACGGCCACGTAACTCGAATCGCGGCACGTCGCCCACCGGACGGACAATCCAGTCGTGACCCTCTCGGACTAACGCCGGGAACCAGTCACGGGTGGACCTTTCGGTCTCACCGCGATCGAGCCAATCAGCCCCCGCGTGGGATAGGGTTGCTCGCCAAATTCGAACTACCTAAGTACCCACGCGGAGGGTAGACCGGGCGATCGCACCTCGCCGCAGGTCGACTTCGGACACGGGCCACTTAAGCGACCCGTTCCGTACTATCAGAATAACCGAGCGGTGTTATCGTCGACCTCGACGGTTCGATTAATTATCGGGCGTATTCAGCCCACTACCAACCCTTTACGTGAAGCAAGATGGGGATTCAATGGAGGAAAAGACGAAGCGAAGCGGGAGAACAGTTCAACAATAAAGCACATTTATTCTCGGCACACGGGAAGCACACTAATACAATTCCACCAAATGCACACAAAAAGAAAACACAATTCCATTTACACAAAAAGCAAATATAAAAGTGAAAACACAGTGCAGAGCTAATACCGACTACCGAGCACACGGCAACACTTATACAATTCTACTTCACAGACGGCGCCGACAACACATACCCAAAACCAAGGAAAAGAAATACCCTCAAGAATGAGGTAGGCCTGGGGCCGAGACCTGGTCGGGCCTACCCGTCTGGTGATGAGACGCGGAGCGGCGATGGCCCCGCAACCCGCGGGCCTCGTGGACAGTGCCTGGCAGGGGGTGGGAACGGGGCCCCCTTGGTCGCACTATCTCAGCGCGGGGGGAAACAGGAGGGGGGTTGCTGATGCTCGGGGTATAGAGGATCTTTATTATGTGCGACGAGCGTCTCCACCTCGGCCAGGTCGCGCTGCCGGCCTCCCTCGGGCGCGCAGCTCTTTGCACGACGCGAGCACCCTTCGTCCGACTCGCCGCCTCTCCACAGCTCGTCCCCTCCGTTCCGACTCCAACGCACACGACGAGCAGCTCCACCGCCCGCGAAGTCTTGACTCTCTGTTCCAACTCCTTCGCCTCGTTCCGACCTTTACTACTTACTGACTCTCTCGTTCGTTCTTGTTTGCGACTCTCCGACCCCTCGTTCTCGTTCTGCTGACTCTTTCGCTCCGACTTTTACGACTCCTTTGACTGACGAACACCGTCCTTTTATCCCCCCCGTAACTTCGCCTTTGACCCCCTCCCTTTGACCTTTCAACTCGCTCCCCATTGGCCCGAGAAAAAGTGGGCGTGAAGGCTTTTTGATCCACAAATTTGCATATATCGATCGCCCTGGGGGCGGGGCCAATTCGCCCCTCGCTCACCGATTGGACGGCAAAAAGTGGGCGTGTGTCGTTTTGGATCCGTTTTTGAAGCAGAAAATCCGTGATTTTGTACACGCTGTTCAACGTGCGCCCTACACGAGTCCAGCATCGGTGCCCATGAGTGGCGCGAGATGACGGTGATGCGATGGTGGCGAGTTGTGACGGTAAAGGTCATGGCGGTTGTGGTGAAGCGGCGTTGTGGTTGGTGGTTGTTGTTGTGGTTGTGATGGTGGCGATTGGTCCAAAATAAAGATAGTGAAAGAAAAACGGCTATCCTGAAGAGTCGCAGCACGTATAAATGACATGTATTCCCACTAGACAACGGGTTTGGGCCTAACTACACATGCACTTACCGAGATACCTCACCTAAGGGACCTGAATGGTGGTTTGCGAATCTGGTAACCACAACAATATATATGTATATGTATGTATATGTATATATATATATATATATATATATATATATATATATATATATATGTATATATTGTTATAGATTTCCGCCTGTTCGGCGTGCGCACGACCTTTTCAGCCCAATCCAGGCTGCGCGTCCACCGAACGCGACAATCTAGTCGTAGCTTCCGGGCAAACACCGAAACCCAGCTACGGGTGTTTTTAATACACCATAAACCAGCCAGTTCTTCTGTCCACGCGCTACAGGGTCAATCGCCGAATTATCGATATACCTAACTCTTCGCGCAGACAGAAATGCCGGGAGTTTATACCTCGACGGGGCCTGCACGAAAATGAGCCGTTTCAGCGGCTCATTCCGTATGCGAATGCCGAGCGGTTTTCATTCGCCAGATCCTGTCGGACCAGATTATTTTATCGGCTTTATAATCAGCCAGCTAATTTCCCGCACGCATCATGGCAGTCAATGGAGAAAGTGACGCAACGGGCGGGTTGACATTCAAACAATATGGGTATTTTATTTTCCATCCAGCACGTAAGCAGTCAATGGGGTGATGGGGACAGGACACGAGTAAAAAATGTCTACAGCCAAATTCAATCGGGATGCAAGTATATACAGGCACTTAACAATAATTCTACTTAAGACCAAGGCACCACAGACTTTCATGCAAAACCAAGAAAGAAATAATCGGGCTCGTGAGCCTTAAATGCACTCAGGGCCGGGATGACCGGAATTGGCCCCGAGAGAACAGGAAGGTTACCATATTTCGCTGGAGAGTTCGCCAGTTCAATCAAGGGAGCCAGCCAAGTCCGCAGTTCGCTGGAAGGTTCGCCAGCGCAACCAAGGGAGCCATTCGGAGCTCGGGGGGGGGGGGGGTCTGGGCAACCAACCCTGAAGCGGTCGGGCGAAAGACCTGTTCACTCCTCCAGCGCATCATCGGCTCGGCCTGACCGACCAGGCCGCAGTGAAGGCCGGATGACCGAGGGGAACCGTACAAGCTGCTCGTCAAGCCGCCCAAGCGACTGGCGTGTTTGCGACGCCCGGACCGAATGAAGACACCAGGGGTCGCTGGTCACAAAGACCATCGAGTCGCCAACAGGGCGGCGAGGTAACCTGCCCAGTCTCTCAGGGCCTGTTCCGGCCATCCCGGCCCTGAGTGCATTAAAGGCTCACGAGCCCGATTCTGTTTTCTTGGGTTTTGCATGGAAGTCTGTGGGCCCTGTCTTAGAAGTAGAATTGTTTAGTGCATGCTCGCGTACATAATAAATAGATATCGGCTGTAGGCTTTTGCTCGTGTCTTTTTCCCCATCCCCCCCCCCCCCCCATTCATTGCATTACCTGTAAAATAAATGCCCCTTTGTATAAACGTAAACCTGCTCGTCGCGTCGTTTCATTCCATTGACTGCTATGGTGCGTACGGAGAATTAACTGGCTAATTAAAGCCGACAAACGTACATCTGGTCCGACGGGATTTGGCGAATTAAAACCGCTGGCTTCGCATATGGAACGAGCTGCTTAAGCGGCTCGTTTTCGTGCAGGTCCCGTCAAGGTACAAACTCTCGGTAGTCTGTTCGCGCGAATAATTAGGTGATAAACCCTGTAGCGTGGGCGGAGCATTGACAAGTTTGTGGTGTATTAAAAACACCCGTAGCTGGGTTTCGGCGTTGTCCGGAAGCTACGACGACATTGTCGCGTTCGGTGGACGCGTGGTCTGGATTGGGCTGAAAAGGTCGTGCGCACGCCGGACGGGCGGAAATCCACAACAATACATAACTGCAACTTATGATGTCTGTTGGTGTTTAAGGGAAACATAACAATTTTCTGTTTGAGTAAAAGTAGTGGAAATAATTTTAAATGCATTGATATGCTAATTGGAATCCGCCATTATGGACATTCTCATTTTCGTAAATATCTCAACTTCTGGAATATGGAAATTTGTAAATGAGTAATCTTCACATATATTTGGAGGGTCAAGGAATAAGGTGAACATATTTCCTTTGTTGTCAGAGATGTAGAATAATGTTTGGATAGCTTAATTACATGCAAAAATGGAAACAGCTTAATAAAACAGTGTAAATGAGTTATTTTTCTGGGAACATCTTTTTCTGATACTTGGGATATATATGAACGCCGTGGTATCAGTGAAAAATTGTCGCGGGGGGGGGGGGTGCAAGGTAGGTCCCACTGGCCCCCGGCCGACTGTCAATGGAATCTTTTCATCTCTCCCTGTCAAGGTTGCAGTACCACAAGGCAGTGTTCTGGACCCAGTACTATTTCTAATCTTCATCAACGATCTCTCTGACTCTGGAAAATCCCTTTTATGGATTTGCTGATCATTCCACTTTCTGCCATGACATCCTCATCCTTCAGATAAGCGGGCAGCAGCCTCTTTCCTCTCTTCATACCTTCACAAAATCACAAGTTGGTCAAACACTCGGAATACATCTTTCAATCTTGACAAATCTCACACACTCACGATTTCTCTCCGAAAGGGCTATCTGGCAAGCCCTCCGATCTACTTTTTTTTAACAATCCTCTTGATAAAGTTCAGTCAATCAAACTCCTGGGTCTCACTGTCAGCCATGATTTTTCTTGGTCAAACCACATTTCAAAGTTGGCTTCCAAAGCCAGTCGCCAATTGGGCATCCGCCGTTGTACAAAGTCTTTCCTTGGCACAGCTGAGCTCCTATCCACCTAAAAGGCTTTCATCCGCAGTTTGATGGAGTATATTGCTCTTCCCTCTGGGCTGGCACCCCTGCCTCACTATTGTTCAACTTGACACCGTGGAAACCAAGACCTTCATTATCATTGGAGTCTACCGCGATTAAGCTGACACGTTGAAGCTGACATCTGATACCACTCTCCCATCACAGACAGTTCGGTGATCTCTCTGTCTTCTCCCACCTTCTTTCTGGTCTTGCAACCTCTGCTCTTTCTGTGCTTTGTCCCCTCCTCCCCCCCCCCCCACAAGGTTTCTGCAGAGTGCACATAGTCTACCATAAACCCCTTCTGGTGAAACTACCTAAATCCAGAACCACTGCTCACCTCCACTCATTTGTTCCTCTGTTTTCCCAACCTGTATAGAACGAGCTTCCACATTGTCTTCAAATATCATTCTTCCCTCGAGGTCTTCAAGACAGCTGTTCACCACCATCTCAGATCATCCCCCATCCAAAACCATATTTTCTACCCCCATTAACCCCACCCTCAAGACCACCTTAAATTAAATTTCCAGTGCTTCCTTCATAAGAGTTTCCTTCTTTATCCATGTTGTCTACCCCATGCTTCCTTCCTTACCCTTTAATTCTCCCCATACCTATTATTTGGTGGTCTCCCCCTATTTTGTCCTTCAACCCTGCCCCCCCTCCCCTTTCTGATATTGCTTTCATTCTGTTCAGTGTACTTGCTCTTCCATGGGCCTTGACCTTGTGCACAAAAAAATAATGGAGGTGAGTGTTAAGTTGAGGTTGTCATCTGCACATCCATCAGGTGAATAGGAGGAAAGGGTTGGAGCATAATTTGTATGTCCTGATGGGGGTGGGAGGAGGCAGAGGACAGGTGTGAGAACAGGAGCAGAAAAACCAGAACAATCAGTGAAAGTTGGGAGGATATGCAAGACCACCAACCTCATGATGTTGAGCAAGAAGCAAGCCTGATACTCTGACTTAATGGGATTTATATTGAATCTTTTTTCTTCCATTGGTTGTTATCTCCATTTGTGGGTTTCAGGAGGTGGGATGAAGTTCTCCCAGAAATCAAAATCTCCACCTCCTTCTTGGTAAAGGATCATGATCCATGAACCAAAATGTGAATTGTTATCAGAGCTTCGTTCCAAGGGCTCTTTTCAAAATCTTCGCCGAACCTCTGACAGCCTCCACTTGTTGAAGCTTGTTTGTAGTGATATTCCCTGGAATTATTTTTTAATACCCAGTAAGGGTTTTCTTTATCAATCCTGGAGCTCTGACCATCACTGGTACAATTTCAGCTTTCTTCAATTTCCACATCCTCTTGACCTCATTTTTCAGATCCTGGTATTTCGTCATTTTCCTGATTTCTGTGGCATTTACTCCAAAGTCAATGGGAACTGAAACATCAATCAACAATGCTGACTTTTCCTTTTCCTTTTTGTGTTTGAGCACCATGTCCGGACGCCATGCTTTGTTTGCAATGTCCACACTTGACGAGATCATCTTGTCATACATGAGCATTATTTGTTCATTTTCAAGGATCGGATTTGGTTTGTCTTTCCACGATTGAAATGCTTCCAGATATATCAGTGGATTACTATACAGACGCTGTCATGTCTTACAGTGTACAGCTGTTCTGACATGAGTTTTTTTTATATCCCAAAAGGTGGTGACTGGTACTTTTTGTTTCTTCCCCGCAAAACCTGCATTTGTCTGATTGGCTCAAACCCACAATTTTCTTAAAGACACGAGTGTAATGTCCTTGGTCTTGAACATTTATGATGACTCGTTCTCCATTCAAACTAATTTGACCTCTTCTTCGCCATTCCAAAGAGCCTTCCTTGCCGATCCCTATCCTGTCAAGCTCTTTTTAAAAAAATCTTCCGGCTCTTTTGTCATTCTCTCATTTGTCAGAGTGTATCTGCTGATATTTTTTTCTTCTTTTTTTTTTCTTTCAGCATGAAGCCATTTATGACAAGTGATGAACTGGTGGCAAGTAGGAAATCAAAGTGGCAAATGTCATCAAACACCTTCAGGGTTTTTGCTGTTCATCCCAAGAGATTTACCATAGTGGTGAACTTACCAGGTTATTATGTTTTCACACAACTGGTTTTATCAATCTCAGCACAAATACTCTTGAGCTCTTTGATTTATTCGGTACACACATGATGGAAAATTTCAAGCACTCTTCCATTGGTACTCCACAAAACATTGGCTGGAACCCTCTTCCTTCGCTAATACATAATAAATAGATGGCTCCATACAAAGTAGCTCGGTATACAATATTGTACAGATAAGCTCCATTCCATTATCTCCATTATTGTACAGATAAGGAACGCAAGTTCCATGTGATCGGGTGGCTGTAGCATGGTGTGTGTTGCGATGTCGCTCGACGGTGAAATGGGCCAAGACCAACAAACGAAGACAGTTGAACATTTCCGCGAGGTCGGGCCGGGGCCTTGCAGACCATTCAACAATCTTTTTGAGCATCCATGTAGTTTATGCCACAACTGTTTGCATTTGAATGATGCCAAATGATGTGACGCTTGCATCACTTTTAAATGCTTGATACCTGCAATAATCCCATTAATAAATTAGCGTGCTTGTTTCCATCTCCACCTACTTGTTACCAGGGGGCACCGAGCCTTTGGGGTGGTTTAATGGAGGTCCCCAATTGTTCTCATGGCTTGTGCAGCCGGGGGTCCCGGGTTCCCCCCACGGCCCGAAAACGCAAAGCCAGGGGTCCCAAGTTCCCCCCAAGCCAGACAACACACAGCCGGAGATCCCAAGGGCCGATTTCCCCCACTACCTTGATACGTGCAGGGGTTCCGAATTTTCCCCCACACCCGAATGCACGCAGCCAGGCCCTGCTTTGTATTCCGTGTGCACGTGATGTGCGTTCACGATCGCTTTTGCCAAAAATCCATCAAATCCAAGTATCCAAGTACATTTTCCCCACAACTCTGGAGCTTATCTGTACAATATTGTATACAAACTCCATAATGACATAACCGCAACTGGTTGATTCCTGCAAGATATAAATGTGCTTTTGTGTGACCTTTTTATTTCCTTTTCATCTCGATGTGTTGGCGGGCTGCCAAGTTTCAAACAAGGCGCTTTGTGTCGAAACGATGAGAGGCCGCAGGGTGAAGACTCCCACAAGCACACGTGAGAAAGCTGCCCTGGTTCAGGATCGACTATGGCTGGACCAGGAATGATGCCTGGCTCAGGACGAACGGTGGCTGGACCGAATAAGATACCTGGTTCAAGCTTGGTGATGAGTGGACCACGCATAAGATGCCTGATTCAGGAGGGAGGAATGACTGGACAAATTAAGATTCCTTATTAAGCAAAGACAATGGCTGGGCTGTTCACAATGCTTGATTCAGGAGGAAGGAATGACTGGGACTGGTGACGATGTTTTGTTCAGTACGGTATATGGCTGGATCAATTATAAAGGATGTCTAGTTCAGGAGGTAGGAGTGACTGGAGCTGGACTAGTTACGACGTCTAGTTTAGGCAGCAGGAGTGACTGAACTGGTTACGATGTTTTGTTCTGTATGGTAGATAGTTGGACTGGTTATAGGTTGTCTGGTTCAGTACGGTGGACCGGTTATAAGATGTCTGGTTCAGTACGGTGGACCGTTTATAGGATGTCTGGTTTAGGAGGGAGGAATGACTGAACCGGTTATGATGTCTGGTTCTGTATAGTCGATCGTTGGATCAGTTGGTTATAAGATGTCTGGTTCAGGCAGCAGGAGTGATGGGACCAGTTCTGATGGCTGGTTGTGTATGGTCGACAGTTGGACCGGTTATAAGATGTCTGGTTCAGGCAGCAGGAGTGACTGGACTGCTTATGATATCTGGTTCAGTCTGGTGGACTGGTTCTTTAGGATGTGTGGTTCAGGAGGGAGGACTGACTGGACCGGTTACGATGTTCGATATATTTTACAAGCCCACATTTTGGGACGTTCTCCATTAGTGGTGCGCAGATTCCCACACCGAAGAGTCCGAGTTGAGACCACAACACGATTTACGATCGGGGTATTTATGGTGTGCTCATTCATTCTATCTTTACAGTCCTCAGCCTCCCATGTGGTTGAATCGTTCTATTATTGATTGTATAATATGAGGTCGTGTTTCAAACCGCACGGGACAATCCTCAGCTTGTCCTCCACGATCAATGACCCGCAGATGTGTGTGGGGGGGGGGGGGAGAGAGAGAGAGAGAGAGAGAGAGAGAGACAGACAGACAGACAGACAGACCGAGACCGTTATACGACGTTCTGCATGGGCCTCGTGGTGATCAAGTGCCCTCAAAAAAAAAAAAAAAAAATCCCCATAAGGCCTTTAACACCCCATGCTCGTGTCCATGCATCATGCCATTTCCCACAGCACGTTTGAGGCGGGGAGGGGGGTCGCCGG
This sequence comes from Eptatretus burgeri, assembly GCF_056783735.1. Lineage (NCBI taxonomy): Eukaryota > Metazoa > Chordata > Myxini > Myxiniformes > Myxinidae > Eptatretus > Eptatretus burgeri. The sequence goes on from NC_140973.1 coordinate 59,589,986, forward strand.
AGAGCACACAGGGGCACATTGAGTGTTTCTCGGGGGAAACGCGTGAAAAGGCCTCTGGCTCTTTTTTTCAACTGCTAATAGGCCGTGATCGTGGCATCAATAAAGCGTGAGAAGGACGGACAATTGACTTGGCACTGGAGGCGGGCTGCGTGGCCCGGGAGACGCTGCTGGAGACGACGAGAACGAGGCGCGGTGGGAAGGGTCTCCCCCGGTGGATGATCCGAGAATGACGTGATGATGGGGCGCGAAGTTCGCTCCCTAAGGTCAGCACTGGTGCCCCCCTCTCCTCCCCTTCGGTGGTCATTCTCACAATCCACCATGGGTCGGACGCTCTGTATACTCTTGTGGTTTTGTTTCGCGACTAGACCACCCTCGGAAGGGTTCCATTGGCTGGTTTGGTGGGGGGGGGGATTCTGTATAAAGGTGTATTGTTTCCAAATTGGTGCTGTGGCCGAGATGGGTTCATTATACAATGAAAAATAAATAAATAATTTCACTCCTTTTCCCGATGACCAAACCGACAAATCCAAGACCTGCGGTTTAAAATGACATCTTTTCCCACCACGTAAAGTTCAGATTATATAATTAAAATATATATTAATAATATAATATATTGTACAGCACCAAAAGATCTCGTGTCATGTGAATGATCGCTCATAAACTATCGGACTTGTTGCCATGGCAACGGCTGAGTGGTGGCGTAATCGTCCCAAGGAGTGCTACACTATGACGTAATGCGTGATACCCGCATGGGTTTTGTAATAGTATTTCCCATCCGATAAAACTCCCACTCCGTCCGTTCATATTGCATCCCACCGGTGGTTTCCGTTACCTGTATTCGCGTTCAGGTACGAAAGACACACACCTTGACTCTCGACACTGTACACACACTTCCATGGAATCCCACGGCGCCCTAATTCACCGTCATCTATTACATGTCCCTTCGGGCGGTTACGTACCAGACGTAAACTAGGCCACGGAGAATATGGCCGGTTGCTCGGAAAACACGGACAGGACTTCATTTGGCACGGATCATGTGTGTGTTCGTGCACCTTTGGTTCTGGACCTTTACCATCCACGGTCTCTTCCGGTCGTGCCCCCGTGCGCTTATAATCCACAAAATGACAATACTGAGAATCCACGGACCGGTGTTTTGTCTCTTTCCTGTGGTGTCCTTGGTGGGTCCACTCGGTGCGGCCTAAACGATCGAGTATTTCTGCACCTCGTCCTTCATGTTGATTGTTGTTTTCCTCCTGCTTCGTCTCTTTTGTTGTCCCGTTTCCATGAGGAACAGTGTGGCCTCGCCACCAACCACCCATTATCACAAACAGACATCATCACCAACTTCCCTCGACCACAACCACCCTCGCCATTCTCCATCCACCGACCACATTACCAACCGACCTCATGAACAACCTCCTTCACCGCCAATCACCCTCACCATCCACCGACCTCATCACCAACCGACCTCATCACCCACCGACCTCATCACCCACCGACCTCACTACCCACCGACCTCACCATCCACCGACCTCACCACCCACCGACCTCACCATCCACCGACCTCACCATCCACCGACCTCATCACCCACCGACCTCACCATCCACCGACCTCACCACCCACCGACCTCACCACCCACCGACCTCACCACCCACCGACCTCACCACCCACCGACCTCACCATCCACCGACCTCACCATCCACCGACCTCATCACCCACCGACCTCACCATCCACCGACCTCACCACCCACCGACCTCACCACCCACCGACCTCACCACCCACCGACCTCACCACCCACCGACCTCACCATCCACCGACCTCACCATCCACCGACCTCATCACCCACCGACCTCACCATCCACCGACCTCATCACCCACCGACCTCACCATCCACCGACCTCATCACCCACCGACCTCACCATCCACCGACCTAACCATCCACCGACCTCACCACCCACCGACCTCACCACCCACCGACCTCACCACCCACCGACCTCACCACCCACCGACCTCACCACCCACCGACCTCACCACCCACCGACCTCACCACCCACCGACCTCACCATCCACCGACTTCACCACCCACCGACCTCACCACCCACCGACCTCACCACCCACCGACCTCACCACCCACCGACCTCACCACCCACCGACCTCACCACCCACCGACCTCACCACCCACCGACCTCACCACCCACCGACCTCACCACCCACCGACCTCACCATCCACCGACCTCACCATCCACCGACTTCACCACCCACCGACCTCATCACCCACCGCTCTCACCACAAACCCCTCGATGGAGACCGTGCCCTCGATTGTATGAATGACTCGAATATCACAGGACAGAGTTTCCATGGGCCGTGGATTTTGTTGCGGGGAATCAAAGTGAGTGTGTTTGATGGGACGTGCTCGCTCCATGGAGGTTCCCACGCGATTCCAAATCGCCTGGAATCGCCACGTGTCCCCGAAGGAGCTGGTTTGGCGTCCAAGGAACGATTGCTTGTGGCAGGAACCTTTAATCCCCCTCTGTGGTTTGGCTCAGTGAGAGAAATGCCAGACAGCTCTTGTGAACAAGACCGCAATAAGTATCCTGGTGGCTCACACGCCCCTCCCCCTCCACCCCGAGTCATGAAGGAAGTAAAGCCGGCTGTCTCGTCTGCCTGCATTCACCCATAATTTATGTAACAGCATGTGGTTTGGAAGAGTGAATTCGAGCCAATCCAACCTTTGTTCGTGAAATTGTCAATTTCTGAGTTTATCATTTTAATAACACTCCACTCCCCCCCCCGGCCCCCATCCCTCCCCACTCTCTCTGTCCATGAATGTGAATGGACGTATTGATGGATTAATATTATTAGATGGATGGACGTGTTGATGGATTAATATTATTAGATGGATGGACGTGTTGATGGATTAATATTATTAGATGGATGGACGTGTTGATGGATTAATATTATTAGATGGATGGACGTGTTGATGGATTAATATTATTAGATGGATGGACATGTTGATGGATTAATATTATTAGATGGATGGATTAATATTATTAGATAGATGGACGTGTTGATGGATTAATATTATGAGATGGATGGACGTGTTGATTGATTCATATTATTAGATGGATGGACGTGTTGATGGATTAATATTATTAGATGGATGGACGTGTTGATGGATTCATATTATTAGATGGATGGACGTGTTGATGGATTCATATTAGATGGATGGACGTGTTGATGGATTAATATTATGAGATGGATGGACATGTTGATTGATTCATATTATTAGATGGATGGACGTGTTGATGGATTAATATTATTAGATGGATGGACGTGTTGATGGATTAATATTATTAGATGGATGGACGTGTTGATGGATTAATATTATGAGATGGATGGACGTGTTGATGGATTAATATTATTAGATGGATGGACGTGTTGATGGATTAATATTATTAGATGGACTGACGTGTTGATGGATTAATATTATGAGATGGATGGACATGTTGATTGATTCATATTATTAGATGGACGGATGTGTTGATGGATTAATATTATTAGATGGACTGACGTGTTGATGGATTAATATTATTAGATGGACTGACGTGTTGATGGATTAATATTATTAGATGGACTGACGTGTTGATGGATTAATATTATTAGATGGATGGACGTGTTGATGGATTAATATTATTAGATGGACTGACGTGTTGATGGATTAATATTATTAGATGGACTGACGTGTTGATGGATTAATATTATTAGATGGACTGACGTGTTGATGGATTAATATTATGAGATGGATGGACGTATGGATGGACGTGTTGATGGATTAATATTATTAGATGGATGGACGTGTTGATGGATTAATATTATTTTATGGATGGACGTGTTGATAGATGAATATTATTAGATGGATAGACGTGTTGATGGATTACTATTATTAGATGGATGGACATGTCGATGGATTCATATTACTAGATGGATGGACGTGTTGATGGATTAATATTATTAGATGGATGGACGTGTTGATGGATTAATATTATGAGATGGATGGACGTGTTGATTGATTCATATTATTAGATGGATGGACGTATGGATGGACGTGTTGATGGATTAATATTATTAGATGGATGGACGTGTTGATGGATTAATATTATTAGATGGATGGACGTGTTGATGGATTAATATTATTAGATGGATGGATTAATATTATTAGATGGATGGATTAATATTATTAGATGGATGGACATGTTGATGGATTAATATTATTAGATGGATGGACGTGTTGATGGATTAATATTATTAGATGGATGGACGTGTTGATGGATTAATATTATGAGATGGATGGACGTGTTGATTGATTCATATTATTAGATGGATGGACGTGTTGATGGATTAATATTATTAGATGGATGGACGTGTTGATGGATTAATATTATTAGATGGATGGACGTGTTGATGGATTCATATTATTAGATGGATGGACGTGTTGATGGATTAATATTATGAGATGGATGGACATGTTGATTGATTCATATTATTAGATGGATGGACGTGTTGATGGATTAATATTATTAGATGGATGGACGTGTTGATGGATTAATATTATTAGATGGATTGACGTGTTGATGGATTAATATTATGAGATGGATGGACGTGTTGATGGATTAATATTATGAGATGGATGGACGTGTTGATGGATTAATATTATTAGATGGACTGACGTGTTGATGGATTAATATTATTAGATGGATGGACATGTTGATTGATTCATATTATTAGATGGATGGACGTGTTGATGGATTAATATTATTAGATGGATGGACGTGTTGATGGATGAATGTATGGATGGGTATTATTGGATGTATGGGTAGAGGGGATTGATGGATGGATGGATGGATGGATGGATTGATAAGGATTGAGAGAGAGCCTTGATACTGTATGAGGTGATGTTCCGGGGATAAAGTTTGATAAAGAAAATGTATAAATCTGGAAGCGCTTTATGAATCTCGGGACATGCTGAGACGTGCCTGGGCGGAGATTGAGAAAATAATCGGGACACGAAGGGAGGGGGGGACCGAGGGAGGAGTGGAAGGGAATGGGGGGGGGAGAGTGTTTTCGAGTCGCGACGTTGAGCGCAGGTTCGGGTCGCTCTTGGTCCAACTGAGGACGCAGCAATGGATGGTGTATACGGTGGAGACAGCCGGCGAGGTGAGCCAGGACTCCGAGTTTGGGTGGTGTTGTAGTTGCTTTGGTCGGTGGTGGTACCGTGGGAATCCTGCTTAATTTGCATATTCTTGGTGGAAAGTCGAGTGTTGTGGAAGAGGCGAAAATAAATGATGCAGTTTGACGGCATGTCATGAATTTGGACAACGACATGGTCGTTCAGGCAAAGATCGCGAATCGACGTGGAATCTGACATGGTGTGGAGAACCCTGGTTCAGGACTAGACCGAGGTGGAGGGAAAACGCCGACAAATGAATACACCTGGGGAATGACATTTCGGTGCATGAGGTGTTCAGTTGTTTACTTTCGCTGTATCGTGGTCATCTTCTTGGGGGTATGGATGGATGGACGTGTGGTTTATCTTTGTGGGGGTATGGACGGAGTATCTTTGTGGGCTTGTGTTTGAAGGTTTATCCTCGTTGGTATATTTATGTGGGTTTATCTTTGTTGGTTTATCTTTGTGGGTTTATCTTCCTGGGGGTATGGATGGAGTATCTTTGTGGGTTTATATTTGTGGGTTTATCTTGTTAGGTTTAGCTTTGTGGTTTATCTTTGTGGGTTTATCTTCTTGGGTTTATCTTTGTGGGTTTATCTTTGTGGGGGTATGGATGGAGTATCTTTGTGGACTTGTGTTTGAAGGTTTATCCTCGTTGGTATATTTATGTGGGTTTATCTTTGTGGGTTTATCTTGTTGGGTTTATCTTTGTGGGTTATCTTTGTGGGGGTATGGACAGAGTATCTTTTGGGGTTTATGTTTGAAGGTTTATCCTCGTTGGTATATTTATGTGGGTTCATCTTCATTGGTTTATCTTTGTGGGTTTATCTTTGTGGGTTTATCTTGTTGGGTGTATCTTGGTGGGTTTATCTTTGTGGTTTATCTTTGTGGGTTTATCTTTCTGAGGGTATGGAAGGAGTATCTTTGTGGACTTATGTTTGAAGCTTTATCCTCGTTGATATATTTATGTGGGTTTATCTTCATTGGTTTATCTTTGTGGGTTTTTCTTTGTGGTTTATCTTTGTGGGGGTATGGACAGAGTATATTTGTGGGCTGATGTTTGAAGGTTTATCCTCGTTGGTATATTTATGTGGGTTTATCTTTGGTTTATCTTTGTGGGTTTATCTTTGTGGGTTTATCTTCGTGGGGGTATGGATGGAGCATCTTTGTGGGTTTATATTTGTGGGTTTATCTTGTTATGTTTATCTTTGTGGTTTATCTTTGTGGGTTTATCTTTGTTGGTTTATCTTTGTGAGTTTATCTTCTTGGGTTTATCTTTGTGGGTTTATCTTTGTGGGGGGAAGAATGGAGTATCTTTGTGGACTTATGTTTGAAGGTTTATCCTCATTGGTATATTTATGTGGGTTTATCTTGTTGGGTTTATCTTTGTGGGTTATCTTTGTGGGGGTATGGACTGAGTATCTTTGTGGGTTTATGTTTGAAGGTTTATCCTCGTTGGTATATTTATGTGGGTTTATCTTCATTGGTTTATCTTTGTGGGTTTATCCTTGTGAGTTTATCTTTGTGGGTTTATCTTTGTGGGTTTATCTTCGTGCGTTTATCTTTGCAGGTTTATCTTCTTGGGTTTATCTTCATGGGTTTATCTTTGTGGGTTTATATTTGTGGGGTTATATTTGTGAGTTTATCTTCTTGGGGTTATATTTGTGGGTTTATCTTTGTGGGGTTATCTTCGTGGGGTTATCTTCATGGGTTTATCTTTGTGGGTTTATATTTGTAGGTTTATATTTGTGCGTTTATCTTCTTGGGTTTATCTTTGTGGGTTTATATTTGTGGGTTTATCTTCGTGGGGGTATCTTTGTGGGGTTATATATTCATGCAGATATCTTTGTGTGGTTATTTTCTTCTTGTTATCTTCGTTTGGTTATCTTCTTGTGTTTATCTTCATGTGGTTATGTTAGTGGAGTTATCTTTGTGTGGTTACCTTCATGTGGGTATCTTTGTGAGGTTATATCTTTGCCTGGTTATCTTTATTTGGTCGTCTTTGGGTGGTATACTTATGTGGTGACTTTCTTGTGGTTATCTTCACGTTGCTGTCTTCGTGTGGCAAAATGCAATCACCGTGTACACTGCTTAGCATTACTGTTTTCAGGAGCTTCATTGATTGAGTCAATTTTCCCAAGGTCTCCGTATTCGCTCGTGCTCAACACCTACGACCCGATGCGCGATTGTCAGTAATCTGTGGCTGCTGCGTTTTGCTGGCACATCTTGTGCATACACGATGTGCTTTGATGATAACAACGAGCCATGTATTCGTGGCAGCAATGGATGCTTACAGATTAACATGATGCCGAGAGGCATGACCCTGTGTTCACCACCAGTTCCATCCTCGGGTCATCTTTTGGAGAGCGAGCAGCCCCAGCTTGCTCTTTATGGAGTATGATCCAAGTGTGGAAAGTTTGCTTTATACCCCAAAGCTTTGTTTGAGGTTTTTACGACATTTTGTTAATAATTATATCACTTTAATGCACCAACTTGTACACATGACTCATTACAATGTGATTAAGGTGATTGGCGTGTCACGTCACAATGGTTTCCCTGAGTCCATTGAAACTTTTTCCGAAGTAGTGAAGGTTCAGTCAGGGTGATGTAGTCGTTATTTTTTGTTGTTGTTCAGTGGATGTGAAATTATCGACGATCGATTAACGATATGGGGAGGCCACTGTGTGTCGGTGCTTCGACCAAATGTCATATTCCTATTCGGGTCGATTGACCCATTGGCAGAAGGTGGAATACCGACAGTTCCTTGGTTGGGTATGAGTAGTAGTAGTAGTAGTAGTAGGAGTAGTAGTAGTAATGGTAGACCCTTTTACTGAGCACGTTCCCTTTCGGCCTTTCTCAATCTCCGAGCTCGACTTAAGAGCCACCCAAAGGAATTAATTGATTTCTGGCCCCAATTCTCAATCCAATTTACAAGTTGGATTTCTTGATCTTTCATTGACATTCCGATCTGCCTGGTTACATTACTGGTACCACTCAGTATGAGATACCTAAACTCGTCAAGATGTTCTTAAAATCAAAACAGAGTGATCTAGTTATTTGTCTACAGGGATCTCAGGCTCGTTGCCGAGCTTGGAGAGAAATCCCATGCAGGACAAGGTCATTTATAGACATCAATCAATGTACTTTAAACTGAGTGACAAAGATGTTGGTTGGCAAAAGACATATGGTACGTGGGATTTGAACCTGTGTTCCCAACATCATGAGTCAGGGGTTCATATGGTAACGAACGCGAACAGGCCAACCCACTTTTTCTTTGTTTGTTTTGTTTTCATCCAAACACATTTATTTTCATCAGCGTATGGAGCAGCTTGTACCCAGGCATATTCCACCTTCTGAGTATCTTGTCCCTAGCTGTCTGTAGTAGCACACGAGGGGCAGTCAAAAAGTTTCCTGATGCCATTGGAACAAACGTCATATGGGCCTTGGCTCTGAAACTATTTTCAAGGGTAAAACTTATTGATTGTCCTCGTAAACAATGGATACGGTCTCTATGGTAATGATAAAGGGTTAGGAATATATTCATTACGAGCTGGGGGGTTTGTATCACCTCCAATGCCAAGGCAGTGTTCAGCAAGGCCAGGAATGTTATTGAGTTGTTTCAACCACCATTATGTTAGTTTCCAGGAGAATGTTGTGTAGTTACCTCCACCACCAAAGGTGGACTGAGGTTATGTTTCCACCCTCATCTGTCTGTTGATCTGTATGTCTGTCAGCAGGACATCTCAAAAATTATCGACAAATTCAGACAAAACTTGGTGGAAAGGTTGGGTGTTTGACAAGGACTAATTGATTCGAATTTGGTGAAGATCCAGATCTGGTAACAAGAATTTTTTAAGTGATTCTTCACCATTGAGAGATAACCAGCCAAAAACAATATAGTACTGTATAGCATGATATTTCAAAAATGTATTGGGCCCAAAGTGTTCTCATGGATCAGGCATTACGTGTCAGAGGTATGCGCTCTACCGAGTGCCCTTCTAGTTGAATATGTTTTCCAACTGAATTGGGGGCCATTGTCAGATATGATCTTGACAGGAGCTCCAAGAAGACCGACTGTTGATGCAGTGATCTGTGTGACTGATGCCCTTGAGGTGCCGGTAATCTTGTGAATGACTGGATATTTGGAGTGTTAGTCCACAATGATGAGGTAGTCTTCCCCATTCACCTCAAACAGATCAGTTCCCAGCTTGGTCTAAGGGGTGATTGGTGTTTCGTGAGGCTCCAGTGGTTCTTTCTGCTGTAGAATCTGACTTTTTTGGCAAGCTTGGCATATTCCAACAAACTTGGCAATGTTCTCATTGATTTTTGGTCAGGATACAGAGTTATAAGGTAGATGTCTGGTCTTCTCCACTCCGAGGTGTCCAAGGTGATATTGGCTGAGTATATCCGCACGCATCAACTCAGGTATGAGGACTTGTCTTCCCTTGAAGATGACACCACTAAAAACTCTGAGTTCGTCTCTGTATGGCCAACATGGTCGCAAGTCTCGTTTGAGCTCCTTTATTGATTTTGGCAATCCAACATAGATTACTTGTCGAAGTGCTTTCAGAACAGGGTTGCATATTGTCTCCTGTTGCAGTGCATCTTTCTTGCTGCACCCCAAATGGATTACATCTATGTTCTGTGTATCTGGGCCATCCTTGAGGGTAATGTCGTCGACCTGCAAGTCAAGGGGTATCACTGGAGGTGATCATTGCAGGGACAGTGGAAGTGGTGAGATTGCATTTTTAGGTCATCTCTTCGAGCATGACCTAATAATATGGGTGTAGATGTCCTTCGATCCGTCCGTCCGTCCGTCGTGAAAATGACGATTTTCAAATTGTATCTCCTCCGCCATTTCTCAAGCGATCTTGAATTTGATTGTGGCAGATGAATCTATGGGACAATATCTAAATTTGGTCAGGCCGGATTTTCGATATTCGCTTTCGTTTTCGTCTCACGTGACTTCAAAGTTGGCAAAAATGCGAAAATGACGATTTTCAAAATCTATCTCCTCCTACATTTCTCAAGCGATCTTGAATTTGATTGTGGCATATAAATCTATGGGACAATATCTAAATTTGGTCGGGCCGGATTTTCGATATTCGCTTTCGTTTTTGCATCACGTGACTTCAAAGTTTTCAAAAACTGCCCTACCTTCAGGAGGCTATATATTTTCTCGCAGAGATGACCGTCACTCCCGCACGGGGGTAATTTTATCTGTTGAGTTTAATGGGGGAACTGATGGTATGGATCGTAACCACCTTGAGCTTCCTGTATGTGGGTAAACCGGCTAATGCTGGACCAGGTATGTCCACAATGTAGAATTTCTCTTTTGACCATTCTGAATTTTTATATCTGCACATGATGTGTATAAACCTGAGGCACCTCATCTCAGACCCATTGTAGGTTGTGAGTCTTGTTCTGGCTGGTTGAGTAAAAGTCTTCCAGCGATCATCATACATTTTATTGATAGTTCTTAGAAGAAAGGTGTTTGCACTGGCGCCAGTGTCAGTCTTCGCCTGGAGATGTTTTTGGCCTTATCAGGACAGATGACATCTATTGTGGTGAAACCATCATTTTCCTTATCTCGCTGTATGGATGTCATGCATAATAGATCAGAGATGGTAATGGAGTAGAATAAACCTTCTTGTGGTCATTCGTTATCGTATCCCTCTGTTAGGTGGTCCCATTGCATTTGACTGTCCCTCATGGTGTCCATACACCCAGAACTTTCATGGTTCTTTGATTTGTCGCCACTTCTGTGCCATTTAATTTTGCAGAGAGATGAGTCATGCTTTCAGGTGGAAGTGTTTGTTTCAGGTGGAATGTTGTGTCGTTAGTGAAGGAGGAATGTTGTGTAGTTGTTTAAGGTGGAATGTTGTTTTATGTGTTTGTTTACAGTGGAATGTTGTATAGTTAATGTGGAATGTTGTTTATGCGTATTTGTTTACAGTGGAGTGTTGTGTAGTTGTTTAAGGTTCAGACATACCCGGTTCTGGTTTTGGAGCGACAGCAGCTTCTCTCAGAGGTCTCTGCTGACTTTCTCAAAGTTAAGTTTCCGGTCATCATATGTCCCATTTTAACTGTTCATAGCGAACGTAGTGAGCTTCATACTCAACGCGTGCACATGAGAGAATAGGAAACAGCAACAACAACAACACAATACCCTGGCAATTTGGAATCCGCGTCGTCGGCTATGACCCTTTTGCTTCCGGTTTTTGTCATGGGGAATGATGCGTCTTGGGAGATAAAGGCATCGTCGGAGACATGAAAGACCCAAATAATATCAGACATGGTGTATATTTCCTCCACTGATTTTAATAAAGATATCTCCCGCATCATCAAAAAATAATTTTTAATCGTGATTTACATTATTTGATTGCTGATCCCGAATCCAGGCTGAAGTAACCGGAAATTGCGTCAAAATCATCAGCTGTGCGGCGCTTACATGTACCACGGTATAGTTGGCAAGTATACAGTGTTGAACAAGTTATACGTAAAGTCAGAAGCGAATGTAAGAAGAATTCTACATTCGCTTCTCGGCTTTGCCTATTCCATATTATTCTCACCTACATGTTTACTGTGTGTTCCTTGTCCGGTTTTGTTTCAAAAATCCTACTATTTTGTGAGTTATCATCGAACTTGTCTTTCCTAGTTCCTTGATATGAGGCCTACCCGTCCTTCCCGTCGAGGTGTATGATCGTTTTTATTTGTATTCTCTCCCTATTACCTTAAATTCCTATTTTCCCCACTTTCCCAATGCCCCCCATCTATTCCCTCCCAACTACACCCTGTTTCTTGTCTTAAATAATTATAATAATAATAATAATAACAATAAAAAAACATAACAACCCTTTCTCCCTCCATACCCACAAGTACCGATCCTTCTTCTTCTTCTTCCTCCTTCTGCCAGCACACCATCTTTCTTCTATTTGAGCTGACCCCCCAGGTCAAAAAACCAGTAAAGACCAGTAGCTTACTGGTCAACTGGTACCAGTTGAAAACCAGTAGCCAACTGGTACCAGTAAAGCCAGTTGGTTTCTTACTGGTTTTAATATGGAAATTGGAATAGAGTGATATATTACCAGTTGAAATACATGTATTTAACTAACTGGTATCAACTGGGACCAGTACATTGCAACTGGTATCAACTGGAACCAGTAAGACTTTAACTGGTACAAATATGAGCTACTGGTTTTTTCAACTGGGAAATTGGAATTCTGACTGAATTTAACTGGTACCAGTTGAAACCAATAGAGACCAGTTAAAGACCAATTAGAACCAATAGAGACCAGTTGAAAATGTGTACTGGTTTTAACTGGTTTTTCGACCTGGGCCACTCTCACCAATACCTTCACGATTTCTTCCGACCACCTTCCATTCCCTAATCTTACCTAATCTTCAAATCTCCATAAAAAAAAAAAACAATTTTCCTTGTATCCTTCCTTACGATACACCTGTAACCACGTGTCTCTCTACCCACTTCCTGTTACTTTTCATCGACCCATCAGCTTCACTCTGCGTTTACCGATCCAAATTCACCATTCACCTCCACAATTTTTTCTTCAACCTTTCCTTTACCGAATCTTATACAATCTTTATCAAAATAATGATAATAATAATAATAAAAACGGTCTCTTATAATGCCTCATCTTCCTCTTTCACACGTGTGGTTCTCATTACTGTATCATAATTCACCACTCTTTTTCTATTTAAACAGACTGCTCTCAATTCGACCTTTCCTTCATATCTTGTCTAAAAAAATCCAACTGTTACAACGTTTCTTTGCTCCATTCCCTTAATTCGTCTTTATTGCATCCATCAAGAAATGTCTTTAGTCGCATTTCCGAACTAAAAATTATAAAACCCCAGTTTGCTATGAATGTTTCCTTTCCATCAATCATCCTTTTTTACCAACTTCAATGCCAATTCACCCCTCTCACCCCTCCCTCTCAAAGCAACCATCACACTCTTCCCCCTCCAAGCTTCACTTTCACCTTTCTCAAAAACTCCCCCTTCACCTTTCTCCCTCAACTCTCCCCCCTCACCCTTCTCCCTCCATTCACCCCCTCACTCACCCTTCTCAAAGTTTCCCACCTCATATCCACAAAGCTGCCTCCTTCCCCTGCCCACACTCCTCCATCTCATCACTCCACCTCCTCAAATCCTAAACTGCCTTCTGCCCCCTCTCTTATTACTCCCCACTCAAACTCAACCCAGCACTACCAAGCCTTTCCTCCTCCTCATCCGGCCCCCTTCCCAAGCTCTTCTGCAATCCCCCACACTCTTTCAACAACCCTCCTTTCCTCCCTTCCTCCTCACTTGTCCAACCCTCCCCCTCCCCTCCCATCCCATCCCATGCACCCAAAGCCTCCTTCCCTCCCTATTCATGAACAGTGTGGACCTCAAATATCCGGGGCCTTCGCTCAAACCCTACAAATCTTTCCATACAGGTTGCCACTGACAAACCAGACATAATCTGCCTCACAGAAACTTTCCTTCCTCAAGACGTTTCTGACTCCCAAGTATCTCTCCCTGGTTACTCCCTCCTCCGGTTTGACAGACCTGAGCCTCGTCCTGGTGGAGGAGTTGCTCTCTTCATCAAACACTCTATAACTCACTCTCCATGCACTGCCTTCACTTCCCCACACCCCCAGGAATACCTCTGGTTACGGCTTCCCCTCAACTCCCACCTCATGTTTATATGTGCACTGTACCGTCCACCAAGCAGTGATGACTTTATTTACACCTCACTATCCGAAAACATGGACCAACTTCTATCTTCTCATCTGAACTCACTCTTCCTCATATGTGGTGACTTCATTTGTCATCATGCCAATTGGCTTGGTGTGGGTACCTCTCTCACCTGTCATGGCACTTCAGCAAAAAACTTCTGCGACTCATTGGAACTGATTCAATTGGTCAACTTCCCGACCCGAATCTCAACCAATGATACTCCATCTCTTCTGGATCTGATTTTGACAAGTTCCCCTGAAAATATGTGCTGCTCTTCCTCCACTCCAATTGGTTCTTCTGACCATGATGTCCTTGTCAAAGTGGACATCTCTCTGGCTGTTATCAGAGAACCACCTTACTGCCGTCGAGTCTGGTATTTCACTCAGGCCGACTGGCAGGGTCTCCAAGCAGCCGTGAAACTTCGAGACTGGTCTCCCATCGCTACTTTCTCCATCAACTCATTCTGGGAATTCTTTCAAAGAAACTTGCTCTCTCTCATGCACAGATTTATCCCCTCTCATCTTTAGTTGTCCTACCCTTCCTCCCGCCCTTGGTTCACTGAAGCTTGTGGCGAGGCAGTTGTCCTGAAACAACTTATCTTTGCCTCATGGAAAGCAAACCCAACTGAGGGTAATCTCAGTTCCTTCCATAAAGTTCAGAACAAGTGTGTGTTGAACCTCAGGAGAGCCAGAAAAGAACATCTTTCTAGTCTCAAGTCTGAACTCTCAAACCTCTCTCCCTCCTACAAATCCTGGTGGCGTCTAATCAAATCTGTTTATGGTGTATGTTCCCCCTCCATCCCCACCCTTACCTCAAATGGCCACACTGCTGATACCGCACTTTAAAAGGCTGAATGCCTAAACTCGGTGTTTTGCATCGAAATCTTGTGTCCGAAACCCATCGCTTTCTGTATCCACCTTACCCAGTTGCACCCAGCTGATCCTGGACTCTGTCCTTTTCTTCTGATAAAGTGGAGAGCTTGCTGTCAAACCTCGACTCAGATTCTGCAACCGGTCCAGACAGCATCAGTCCACATGTCCTAAAAACCTGCTTCGCTGGTCTTGCTCACCCTCTCTCTGCTCTATTCACCCTCTCATTTGCTCAAGGTCATCTGCCATCTGCTTGGAAATCAGCAAACACTACCGCTCTGCATAAAAAGGTGCAAAAACAGATCCCTGCAACAACAGACAAATCAGCCCTCTCCCAATCATCAGCAAGGTTATGGAATCCATCATCGCTTCAGACATTAAATTCTTCCTCTTCTCCAATGGCTTGATTTCCGATCATCAATTTGGTTTCAGACCAGGTCACTCTACCCTGGATATGCTGCTTCTGCTCTCCCAACAATGGATGGAGGTCCTCAATGCCAGATATGAAATCCGAGCCGTATCCCTAGACATATCACTTGCTTTTGACACGGTCTGGCACCCTGCCCTACTCACCAAACTCTCTTCCTATGGTATCCAAGGCAATCTCCACTCATGGCTCACAGACTTCCTCTCCTGTCGCAGCTAACGTGTGGCCATAAATGGAGTTCTCTCATCCCCTCTTCCTGTCCAGGCTAGAGTTCCTCAAGGCAGCGTTCTGGGCCCTGTTCTTTTTCTGGTTGTCATCAAAGATCTTTCAGACTCTCTGGAAAATCCTCTTTATCTCCTTTCTGATGACTCCACCCTCTGCCATTGCATCTGTCATCCCTCAGACCGGCAAGCAGCAGCTTCTTCGCTCTCTGCAGCACTGGATAAAATCACAAACTGGTCCAACATGTGGAACATGTCTTTCAATCCGGACAAATCTCACACTCTCACAATGTCTCTCCGAAAGGACCGTTTGGAACCACCCCCCCCCGCCATCCACTTTCTCAACAATCCTCTGAAAGAAGTCCTTTCATTCAAGCTTCTGGGTCTCACTATCTGCCATGATTTTTCCTGGGAAAGCCTCATTTCCAACCTGGCCTCCAAAGCCAGTCATTGAGTGGGAATCCTCCATCATGCAAAATCCTTCTTCGGCCCACCTGAAAAAACACTTTTGGCTGCAGCCTGATGGAGTACTGCTCTCCCCTCTGGGCTGGTGCTCTTGCCTCTCACCTTTCTCAGCTTCACGCTGTAGAAACCAAGGCATTTCGGATCATTGGTATCTCCCACGGTGAGGCTGAGTCTTTGGGCCTCTCACTCTCTCACCACAGGCAGGTTGGTGGTCTTTCTGTCTTCCACCATCTCCTCTCCTGTCTCGCCCCCCCCTGCTCTATCTGCGATATGCCCCCCCCCCCATATTTCTGCAGGGCGCTCAAGGTCCTCCAGCAACCCCCTTCTGGTACAACTACAAAAATCACAAATCACTGCTCACCTTCACTCTTTCATTCCTCATTTTTCCCACCTTTGGAATAAACTCCCTCACTCTATTCAATCCCATTCTTCCCTCCAAGCCTTCAAAACAGCTGTTCACCACCCCCTCTTATCGTCCCCCATCCAAAACCTCGATCTTTTCTACCCCTGTTAATCCACCCCAAGCCCCCCTCCTTCAAATTCCCTGCTTTCCTTCCTGAAAGTCCCTGTAATGTCCATGTTGTATTCCCCATGTTCCCCACCCCATCCCTTCCCTTCCACAAATCTCCCAATGTCTCTGTTCCCCACTGTTTTTGACCTTCCCACTCCTGCCCAAAAGGTGGAATGTTGTTTACGTGTGTTTGTTCAAGGTGAAAGTTGTTTGTGTGTACTTGTTTACGGTGGAATGTTGTTTATGTGTGCTTGTTTAAGGTGGAATGTTGTTTACGTGTGCTTGTTTCAGGAGGAATGTTGTTTTTGTGTGTTTGTTCAAGGTGGAATGTTGTGTAGTTGTTCAAGGTGGAATGTTGTTTACGTGTGCTTGTTCAAGGTGGAATATTGTTTACATGTGCTTGTTCAAGGTGGAATGCTGTGTAGTTGTGTTGTTCAAGATGGAATGTTGTTTTTGTGTGTTTGTTTAAGGTGGAATGTTGTGTCGTTGTGTCATTGTTTAAGGTGGAATGTTGTTTACATGTGTTTGTTTTAGGTGGAATGCTGTGTAGTTGTGTCGTTGTTCAAGGTGGAATGTTGAGTAGTTGTTTGTTTTGAGGTGTAATGTTGGGTAGTTGTCTACCACCACTATGTTTCTTGACCATGGAAGCTTTTTTAAAATGCAGCATCAGCTGACACTTGCCCTTTGACCTTTCTTCCCCATGTAGGCTGCATGAGGGGAGTTCCGCGGGTCACATTGCTCGCTACCATCCTGTGTTTTGCTGGAGTCGCTTTGTTCTGCGGAGCTGGGCATGAGGCTTTATCCTGGACTGCCTGGCTCCTCCAGAAACACTGGAACCTTCCTGAAGACACGTCTCTGATCATCTACCAGCTGTGGGTATCATCCCTAAATTGGCATTCACTCGGCATGGGTGTGTCCTGTAATCGGATCACGGAGATTGGGCTAATGAGAAAATTAGAAAACGATGCACGAGATGAAACAAAACAATCATCGTTGTCTTGAAATGCGCCATCAGTTATCATTTTTGGTGCAAATCAAAACTGGTTCATGACCATGGCAGACCTTGGATGCTTCAGCTTCCTGTGCGTGATGTTCTCGTAAAGTGTCTTCCATCGATAAACACTTATCGACAAAGAAGAGAATAATGTAATTTTAATCAACTCTCGTAGAATGTGAACTGATTTGTTTGCACAATTTTGGAATGAAACAAGGGTCATGAATGGACTGTCGTAATCTGTAGTAACGAGCAGTAAAAGCTGTAATTCAATCCTCCAAACTCAACCGCTCCTCGACTCCTTTCTCTTGTTGTTGTGCAAATTCGATCATAACGACAGTTTCAAGGTGACCGGGCTAATCCATCGAGTGATGTAATACGTAAAAGCTCATAATTGCTAAATTGTAGGCATAATCGTATGTAATTACTGGACTATATATGGTTAGGGATGTTGAAGCGCTCACACATACAATACATGTTGACCTGTGAAGTTGTGCCGCCAAACATGTTATTTATTTTTTTTACCGCATCTGACGATCATGACGGAGTTTGTGTACATACGAAGACCATTCAAAATGTTCTGAGAACAAGATTATTTTTGACTTCTTTTGATCCTATATATTAATGCATAGTCCCAAGTGGGACAGACACTCATCTCTCGATGGAGGGCGGTCGTAGTTGGGGTGCATTACGTTATAAAGTTGATTTTCAGTTTGATTCGATGGAAAATTATTGGCTCTTGTGGGCTGAAAGGCCTGATAACGCAATTGTATTCACGCAGTGAAAACTATGTAGGATGAGTGTGTCCTGAACTGATGAAAATCGTTCCGTTCGTTTTTGTTCATTGAAAGGACACGAAAACCATTTTGTACCTGAAGGGAGTGTAAAGGATCTAAGGGGTCTAAAGAGTATTAAGGTCTAAAGGGTCTTTAGGGTACATTCCAACAGCAGTTAGGGTCTAAAGGGATCAAACGGATGAAAATATATAAAGGGTCAAAATGTCTAAAGGGTCAAGGGGTCTAAGCAGTCTAATGGGTCAAGTGGGTCCAGAGGGTCCATTCCAATAGTAGTTGGTGTCTAAAGTTCTAAAGGGTTTTAAGGGGTTTAAAGTATCGAAAATATTTCAGAAGACTAAAAGGACTAAAAGGGACTAAAATGGGATTGAAAGGATTGTTTCCTCTCTGCCACCCTCTTCCCCCCCCCCAAACTCTCTGTCCTCCCCCTTTCCCCCATTCTTCAAAGCAAGAGAGTACAGTATTCATGACATTGAGGTTAAAATTAAATTAAGAGATTTTAATTGAACAATAACAAAACATATCTTGAGTTGACAGAATCTCACGACATGTAATGGACATACAAACATTGATTACATTTTTCGTTAATTAGCTAATTATCACACCACCTGGATGGAAATTTTTTTTTATGAAAGGCTCCATTATTTTTTGCACATCGACGTCATGAATCATCATGCCAAGTTTTAAAAGGATCCGTTGAGCTGCTTGGAGGAGTTGGGGAAAAAAAACAAAAACGTTTTTATGGATGACTGACTGCCTGTCTGACTGCCTGACTGTAGGACATCATTATGGCTTTAAAAGCTCGTCTCAACTTTGTCATATACGAGCTAAAAACGTCATGAAGCTGTCTGCATGCGTCTGAAGCCATCCGGTCATAACCCATTGGCTGGATAGCTGGCCTGATTCCACCCACAAATGTAATGGGAAAAATCATACGTCTGCCATGTTGGTGCTACGGTCAGCTTTCACCTGTTATATTTCATTTTTTACCTACAAGTGCGTGCCCGTACGTGCATGGCCATACGTGCAAAAAAAAAAAAGTTTCAAACTTCATGCCAGAAGCAACAACCGCACAGGCCGTTCCTGCGCTCTCACGTGCCCGTACGTGTGTGGCCTTAGATGCGTGGCTGTACGTGCAAAAAGAAAAAAAAAATCTTTCAAACCGCGTGCTAGAAACAACAACTACACAGGCCATTCCTTCACTCTCGCATGCCCGTACGTGCATGGCCATACGTGCGTGGCCGTACGTTCAAAAAAACACAACTTTCAAACAACTACACAGGCCGTTCCTTCGCTCTCGCATGGCCATATGTGCATGCATGGCCATATGTGCATGCATGGCCGTACGTGCAAAAAAAACAACAACTTTCAAACAACCACACAGGCCGTTCCTTCGCTCTCGTAAACGACGACTGGATTGGGGCATTGTGTTTATCTATAAATGCGCATAAGAAATCGAGAAATTATTAGAATACAGTAAGTCATCACTCTCCGGAAGTCCGTACGTTGTAACCCATAATGGGGAACACGGCTGAGGATCTCTTTCCCAACGGCCACGCCTACGCAGCAACGTGTCCTGTCATTGGTAACTAAATGGCACCCTTTCCCCATCGGCCACGCCTACGCAGCAACGTGTCCTGCCATTGGTTTGGTAAATAAATAGCCATAACTTGGGAACCACTTGTCCGATTAATATCAAACCTTGAAAAGTCACATACTCAGGTCCCCATCAATATACCTGCCAAGTTTCAATTAGATCGGACCAGTGGTTGTCGAGAAACAGCGGTCACAGACACGCAGAGATTGCTGGAATTATAGATAGATGATTTTTCCCTTTGTTTTGGTTAATGACAGTTATATTCAAATACACATACCTATGCAAAAAAACAACAATTACCAGACATTTAAATAATAATAAATTTCTTCTGGAAGCGGTCAAACATGATGGTACCTCTTCTTCTTCGTCTACCTCCTTCATCAATGAACGGCAGCATTTTTATTGATGGTACGCTCCGTAGTTGGGGACAAACTTAACCCGGTGACATCAACTGCACATTCACCAGCATCCATTCGACGAATAACGCCTAATTTCACTTACAGTACAGTAATGGTGAACAAACAAATGTCGATGATGTTGTTGATTTGCCGCCTGAAATGCGCATGACCTTGGATCTTGCTGCCCTCATTCATTGGACATTCCCAACCTCGTTAACAATTGGAGCAATCCACATTGGATGATCAAGTGAACAATTCTGGCACCACACAAATCAATGACCAACGAGATCAACAACCAAGTTTCCGCACAGTTTCTCGGTGAAGAGTGGCAATGTTCAAGTGCTAGTACGATTATGAATGCTGAAAATGTTCCATCAATCCCAGTCGTACACCTCAATTCACTCCATGTTTGAGGCCTACCTCCTCACATGCTCTGCTTGAAGCCAAGAATGCTCATTTTGCTGTTGTATAATCTGGTGCAAAAGGATGGTCTTTGTAATAGCACATAACTTGGTTCAGCAAGTAAAAAATGGCTGCCTGTTGTAAGCAACAATTGCAGGCACAAGTAAGACTGTGCTGATCCTGTGCATTTCACTAAATCCCACAAATAAAACCTTTCCATTCGAGCGGCATTTTCAATTTGCTTAGCCTTCAGTATGATCATCAACAAGGCTCAGGGCCAAACACTACAGCATGTTGGAGTGTACTTTCCGTGAGCCTGTATTTACACATGGTCAGCTCCATATTGCCACGTCCCACGTCTGTCATCCACGCAACATTCTTTTTGCAATTTGTGGAAAGATGTGCGAACAAAACAAAAAATGTGGTTTACAGAGAAAATTGTGAATTATTTTGCATTCTGTTGTCATTTATACAGTTCCCCTTCATGCCCATGGAAATATTTTCTCGGCATTAAAATAGTTCCCAAAGGCTGCAGTCAACGGTGCAGTCATAATTTGACTGCCATTTCATCACCTACCAAGAAACTCTGCAATTGGCAGATTGTAATACATCACTAATGCATCTATACTAATGTGTGTGTGTGTGTGTGTGTGTGTGTGTGTGTGTGTGTGTGTGTGTGTGTGTGTGTGTGTGTGTGTGTGTGTGTGTGTGTGTGTGTGTGTGTGTGTGTGTGTGTGTGTGTGTGTGTGTGTGTGTGTGTGTGTGTGTGTGTGTCCTCCATAACTCCAAGCCATGAAACCTCACTGCTTGAAACTTTGCATGCATACCAAGGAAACTTCAAGGAAGTGCACAAATGAAAATTGGGTATTTGGATTCATTAAAACACCCTTTTGAAGATAATTAACAGCATTATTTAATTATATCCTTTGTAATGCGCATCCTCGGACACCTCGCTCTCCCTCAATGGAGTCTTAATTTGCCAATTTTTTTGGCCTGCTCAACAATGACTTGACTTGGAACAGGCTGAAATGATTTTTTAATGATAATTTTTTTTTCACTTTCCTCACTCATATTATTGTCGTGTCCACCTGGTTAACACCCACCTGGACATAGCTGAATGGTTTTCGCTCGGAGGCGAACAGCCAAAATCCTTGGCGATTATGACATGCGCGAGACTGGAAGCAGTGGAGGAGCCCACCAGAACAAACACACGGGTTTATTCTTGCACCCATAACGATTAGATGAACACAAGTAAATTGAACAAATAATGGTTTAATGAACATAAATCAAAGATTTATAATGAAATTAACTCAATGGTGAAAATGAAACGTGAGGTAAAACTAAATCCTAATTTGAGACATCTCCACTCGGTCACAAAAACAGACAAGAGGAAAGGTAAAAATAAAAGAAAATCTTCCCTTTATGATGGCACTCGGCTTTGTCTTTGTAACCAGAGATGAACTTTTAGGAGCCTCGCAGTCATCAAGCCTCAAAGCCTCTGCATGGGAAATGCACAAAATGGTGCCAAGTCGCTCCCCGCATGCCACATATGTGAGGTTAACTCGTGTGGGTGATCCTCCTTCATTAAGGGCTCACAAGCTGTCAAAGCTCATTCTCACGATCAAAATTGCCGACACCGCTCCTCTCTCTCAGCACCAGGTCCACTCACAGCAAAAGGTGCCACCTTCTTCTTCGATCCTCCAACAAGGGATTCTGCCGAGTTTGACCTGAGAGGCGCGCTCCTCTTCTTCTCTTCCTCTTCTCTCAAAGTGCACAAACTTCATGACCCAGCTGAACAGTCAATGGCTAGCGTCTTGCTCCAGAACGCGAGCAAATTCACATAATACGAACAACGAGAATTGCACAGCCTTGTCCATGTCGAGGAGAAAACAACCGAGCGATCCTCTGTGTTCCAACCACCATCTCCACTCAATCATACTCCCTCTGATGTCACACCGACCAATCATCAGCCTTGGTGGTGTGACCTGCCGGTTATGCTTCAATCACATTTGGCTCGGCGGCTGTAGGGTCTAAAAAATCTACGGCCACTAGCAATTATAGGGCGGCCGCAGTATTTCCACGGTCACACAATGTAGCAGTCACATATGTTTTTATTTTTCGGGTAGCCACACGGGGTATTTAGAAATTGTGCAGACCAAAAACGTGGGGGTACCGTACGGTCTTTGATTTGATGTTGCACGGTGACCTTAGGGCGTCCCTGCGGCGGCCATATAATTTTTAAGGCAGACGCAAGGTAGCCCCAAGGTGCCCGCAAGGCGACCGCAGGGGGGCCCGAAGGCGAACATAATTTTTTTTTTGGGGGTGGGGGTTGGCAAAATTCATTTTTCATTGATAAGAGCCTACGGCAGCCGCACGATTAACGCAAGCCCACCGTAAGCCCTACGTACGGTCAACGTGGAACATCTACGTCATGGCTATGGCTTGTCGAATTGCTCCGGCCAACCTAGAAATGAAAAAGGTTATAACTCCGCACTTTAATTCCACGGAGACCCCTACGGCCTGTAAAACATAGCCATATGGCGTAGGGCCACCCTGAGGCCACCTCAGAAACTCTGCGGCCGTGGCACGTTTCTGTCAATTCAAGGGGGGAGGGGGGTACAGCCGCCGTATCCTAGCCGTAGAGCAAATGTGACTCATGCTTTACCGTTCCTGGGGAGGGAGGGGCGGGGGGGTGGGGTTTAGTCTGCCAGCTGTTGCTGTAAAAACGTGGTCTTTTTATAGCCAGCCCTGTAAATGCAAAAACGTAGGAAAATGTCACAGGGGGCAATCACATACTGGGAGAAACTAACTTAAAGCTTACCTAGTTAATACAGCACTACCCCCTGTGTGGTGACACACAACAATCTCAAGCTCACAGTTTTCCCCACTTAAATTACATTGGGATGTCTCCTACTCGTCCATGGACCATGCTATACTATACAATCCGATCTTCACAATGAGATTCCTCCATCTACCCCTACAAATATTACATTATCGAATGACTAATCATCATACCTACAAATTGCTGGTTACATTGCAATGCTTAGAAACGCCTGCAGACGCCAGCGTTCGTGGATTTATTTCATTTCCGCACATGCCATAACCTCTTTTTTCTCTTAAACTAAGCCGAATTACAAAATTTAAGCTCCAGACTTTAACTCAGCAGCAGTTCCGACTGCCAAAAAAAGTGTTCATTTGGGCATCTCCGGGAGGTGTATGTTTAATATGACGGTCTGTGATTGCCAATTGTGTGCCAAGGGAACCATTTCTTATCAACCGTTTCGTTGGAGTGCTTAAGCCAGTGCTCGTCAATGTTCACACAGTCATTGAATACTGCATATTGATCGACTTGAACAAAGTTCAAGGCTACTCATCTGTGTTGACCACGAATTGTTTTCCGGTGCAACAGACGGTGGCTGCCTCGCTGAAAATGTGAAATTTTATTTTCCACGACGTTTCCCATTTTTGATGTTATATGACCCGTCACTTCGGTATAGATAAATACAAATACAATTTAAACGTTTCTCTTTTAAAAGTTTCTTTTAATGTTTTGTGGATTGCGTGGTAAAGCCACTTGGCACGTTCTTCAACACTGAATTGCGATACTGTGTTTTACATTGGAGGTAGGAAGGCAAAATAAATAATATGATCACAATGAGAAAAAAATCCTTTTAGTTCTGAAGTAAGGAATCGCCACATCATGGCAGGAAAGCCATGAGGTACGCATGCTCATTCTTTGTAGCGTTACCATGTGACCTATGACATTGGTCACATGGATTTGAATTCCAACCCAGCTCGAAACTGTCCTACCGGTGTTTCACAGTCCAGGAGATTCATCACTGTGTGTGTCGTCTATCGGATGGATGATAAACTGGGCATCACATCTGCCGGAATCCCTCACCCCTCTCCCTCCCTACCCCCTCTCTCCCACCCTTATCCCTCTTTCTGACCCCGACCCCTCTTTCTCTCTCTCTCTCTCTCTCTCTCTCTCTCTCTCTCTCTCTCTCTCTCTCTCTCTCTCTCTCTCTCTCTCTCTCTCTCTCTCTCTCTCTCTCTCTCTCTCCCTCTCTCTCTCTCTCTCTCTCTCTCTCTCTCTCTCTCTCTCTCTCTCTCTCTCTCTCTCTCTCTCTCTCTCTCTCTCTCTCTCTCTCTCTCCCCCTCTCTCTCCCTCCCTCTCTCTGACCACTCCTCTATCTCTGTCTCCCAACCCTCCCACTGGTCCCCTATCTTCCACCCCTGTTGAGGGACTGTAGCATGTACAAATCATATTCGGAGCTAACCGGTGGAATGGAGTCCTCCCAGGGTGAGCTCAAAGTATCCACCTTTATTTCAGTAAGGGGTTACGATTCATGGACCAAGCTGTAACGTTTTCTGTTCTCAAAGTTTTGTGCTGAGGGCTCTCTTCAGGATTATCGCTGAGCCCTGGACAGCTTCCAACTGTTGTTCATTTGTAATAATAGTCCCAGGGATGGTTTTTAGCTCACCTGTAAAGTAGTTCCGGGGAGCTTATGGGATGGCGCGTCGTCCGTCCATCCACAAATGCTTGCAACTTCTCAGAAACTACACATACAATTTCAATTAAATTTGACCATAACCTTCATCACCTGTGATGGCATTAAAAAAGGGATCTGAAGGGGTCTACAGAGGGAATTTACCGGGTAGGGGGCACGAGCGAGTTGCCCCCCCCCAAAAGGGGTATTTGCTTTGTTCTCAAAAATGATACACACAATTCCGATGAAACTTCACTCCAACCTTCATCACCCATGACATCCAAAAGTTTGTTCATGACATTCGAAAAATCTGGCTCGAAGGGGATTTAAGGGGCGGTTGCATCCTAAAATATTGTTGCGAATTCGCGCCCGCCGGCGTGCGAACGGCCACGTAACTCGAATCGCGGCACGTCGCCCACCGGACGGACAATTCTGTCGTGACCCTCTTGGACTAACGCCGGGAGCTAGTCACGGGTGGGCCTTTTGGCCTCACCACGATCGTGCCAATCGGCCCCCCGCGTGGGATAGGGTTGTTCGCCAAATTCGACCTACCGAAGTACCCACGCGGAGGGTAGACCGGGCGATCGCACCTCGCCGCAGGTCGACTCCGGACACAGGCCACTTAAACGACCCATTCCATACTATCGGGATAACCGAGCGGTGTTATCGTCGGCCTCGACAGTTCCGATTAATTATCGGGAGTATTAAGCCCACTACCAACCCTTTACGTGAAGCAAGATGGAGATTCAATTAAAGAAAAGACTAAGCGAAACGGGGAAAACAGTTCAACATAATCCACATTTATTCTGCGGCACACGGAGAGCACACATATACAATTACAACAATTATGTAACAAAAGAAACACAACAATGCAGATCTACTACCGACTCCGCGAGCACACGGCAACACTTACACAGTTTTACTTTACAGACGGCGCCGACAACACATTTACTCAAAAGCAAAAGAAAAGGGCCACCCTCAAAGACAAGGGGGCAGACGGGGCCTGTGGGCCACGAGACCGGGTGGATCCTACCCGTGTCTTTGTGATGAGCCGCAAATGTGGCGGCGCGGCGGTGCCCCGACTCTGCGCTCCTTCGCGGGTTTCGTTGGCACTGCTTGGAATGGGGTGGGAACAGGGCCCCCCCTTTTCGCACTATCTCAGCGCGGGGGGGAAAAAGGGGGGAATTGTTGATGCTCTGGGGAAAGAGGATAGCTGGCCCGCTTGGGTCCCGCGACGAACGACTCCACTGCGAGCTCGTCGCCGACCGCCGTCTTCCCTGCTTCGGACCCGAGCCACTCGGCCTCCTCCGCAATTCTCCTCAGCCGACTGCAGCAAACACCTCGACCGCGCTCCAGGCTTCCTCTCTCTGCAGCTCCCCGACAGACTCCGAACCCCGAGACTGCGAGCTCCGACAGACTTCTCCTCTCCAGACCCGACTTGACTCTTCTCAAACTCGCCTTGACTCTTCTCCAACTCACTGCCGCTGCCACACTCTGCCGCTGCCACACTCTGCTCTCCAAAACTGACTTGACTGCAACTGACTAAATTCGCCCCACGCTCGGCGCTTTATAGTCCGGCAGGAGAACCCACATGCAAATTTCTGGATCAGAACGAGCTCGGGGGTGGAGCCACGCTCGCTCATTGGACGGAGAAAAAGGGGCCTGAGTCTCCCCTGATCCTCGAATTTGCATATATCGATTCTACACCGACGCGCCTGGAGGCGGGGCCAAACCGCCCCGCGCTTGCTGATTGGATGGATCAGAAGTGGGCGTGTATCATTCCTGATCCGACTTCTCCTCGGAAAGGCCGCACTTTGCACCCGCGGCTCGGCGCGCGTCCCGCACGAGGCCAGGACAGCCTGACGCTCGGTGCCCACAAGCGGTGCGGGAATGGCCGCAGAAGGAGAGGCGAATGTGGTGGAGGGTTTAAAGTGGTGGTCCATGGCCATGGCGACGTTTGGAATGGCGGTGATGCGATGTTTGCGGGAGCGAGTTGTGAAGGTAAAGGTCGTGGCTGTTGGCGTTGTTGTTGTTGTGAAGCGGCGTTGTGGTTGGTGGTTGTTGTGTGATGGCGGTTGAGACGTGGTTGGTTCAAACTAAAGATAGAACAAAAAACGGCTATCTTAAAGGGTCGCAGCCCGAATGAATGACATTTATTCCCTCTAAACAATGGGTTTGGGGCTAACTACACATGTACTTACAGAGATATCTCACCTACGGGACCTGAATGGTGGTTTGCGAATTTCCTCAACCGCAACAATATATTTGCTTTCTTCTCCAAAACTACACATGCAATTCCGATGAAACTTGACCACCATCTTCACCACTGATGATGCACTGAAGTTTGTTCACGACATTAAAAAAAATTGGGGTCCTCCCTCCTCTCTGAACGCCCCCCCCTTAATACCCCCCCCCCCCCCCGTCAGCGAAGTGACGGGTTGTATTTGCTAGTCGAGTTACTAATACGGCGAGGCATCGAGTTGGGGGTTGGAAGCATGGGTAATGTGACTGCACTCACATTACCCATGCTTGGGCAGATGTTTGCATCATGCAGGCTTCACGCCCTGCTAGTGTGCTGAGCAACTGTGTACAATGTTGTAGTGAACTTTGCTTTTCCAGGGGGAGGGTGTCCGATCTTCTCTTCTCTTCTCTTCTCGTTATATATAATAATACGCTAAGGCTTTTCTCTTATGCTATTTTTTACCATGGGCTTCTGCTAATCACATTAAATTTGATTAATGGGTGCTTTTGGTTATAATGATTTAAGTGTATCTTCATCGTCTATCAGCTGTTTCGTGCCGAATACTCATATGGCTGAAACAAGTGAAATATGTTTTTAAATATTTGTTTTGGTACACAGCTTTAGAAAAGGTATAATGGACGTGCGAAAATAGTTGCTTATCAACAAACCGGGGGTCTATATATTCTTAAAATTTTGTTTAAAATTATCAAAAGACATCAAAGTGTGTGCCGTATTTCCTCAAATAAGCGGCACTCTCTATTGAGTGCCCCTCGAGGAATCCCCAAATTAATAAGCATCTCAGGGCAGTTATTTAGCTTATTATTCGAGGAAATACGAAATTTGGTTTTAAAATTGCACTCTCGGCTAACTCCTCACTTTTCGGATGATCTGAGTGGGAAGACCAGGTTTTAAAGTGAGAAAAGGATCTTCCCTCATAAATTGCAGTTATATCCGAATCTCATATAGTCTTTGATAACCAATCCATTAATTAACATTCAGAAAAAGCTGCAGTGACATAACTGTACTCTTTACAAATCGTCACCAGAGTCATCATCAACTTCAGCAGTTGCACTTAAATCAGTTTGTTCTTCCTCTGTTGACATTTCATCTCATTCAATGGTGCATAGATCCGTACATTTGAACCCCACTTTGAAACAACAACATGAGTCAATTTTACAAAATTTCTTGTATGTACAGCTAAACAGTTCAATGATTTTGTCAGGGGCAAGGCTACTGGCAAGCCACTTTATTGAAATTGAATTTTCACTAATTTCCCATCCACAACCATCAGGAGAAGGAGTGTCGGGAATATGAAAGATTGCTCATCTCCATATCGCTGCTTGATAATTGGCCCTCGTCACATGGAGAGCAAGCATCGATTCGCAAGGCGGTGAAGCATCAGGCTCAACCTCAGCAACCTTTGTGCAATACAGCTGATAATAAAAAAGATTGACGTTTGCAGTCGCTTTCCACAAAAAGTGCAAACGAATTTTTCCAGTTTGTTGTGCAATTCTTCTGGAACTGCTCATGTGCTTCCACAAAATATTGATGCTGCATCAGCAATTTCAATTTCAGTACGATAGCCTTTCCCTTACCAGCAAAAGCAGAAATTGAATCGCATCCGGTGAAAGCATACATCCTAATCAGAGATCTGCAGAATTCCTGGCCTGTAATTTGAGGATGCAATTTTGGCAATAAGCTTGATTTTACCTGATTGATTTTTATTATCCTGGTCTTTGACCTCTTGCCCAATTTCATGTGCGCATCTGTAAGCAGATAACTGTGCCCAATAAGTAATATGAAGCCGGCTGTATCATCAGCATGAATAAGTGTCAGGCCATTTGCATGTTTTGCATGGAGAATCATGCGTGTATCAGCCTCTACTTGTGAACACCTCAACTCAGGGACAACCACGTCCTTGTTCTGTTATTCTCCAGCAGGTGATGCTCTCTGTCATGTAACTTGTCCCCTCACCCCCTTACCCCCGAGCTTGCCTGTGAACTCTGCCTTTTTCCATTCACTAACAAGAAACTTCACCATTTCTGTCTCATTTGATTAAATCGTCATTAACTTTTTACAAGACTTCATCGGATACGTTGGGAGAATGTTCTTGTATCTCTCATCCTCAGAACTTCCACCTGTTCTCTTGGCTTGCCCAGGATTCTTTCTGGACAACTCCGGATAAACGGCAAAAACTACGTGAACGCTTCTGCTTACTTGATCTGTAAATATCTGAAAAAATGTTTCAGCTGTTGTGTGAAACGTCTGAAGCACTGCCATTCCATCAAATATGCCTGTTGCATGCCAAGGATAGTGATATGCTGCAAGAGATCATTTTTCCAATAGCTGGAGGAAATAGCTGGAGGAGCTTGGCTTTGTTCTTCTTCCTTGGTATGGCATATGCATCAGAAAAGGCCCATGGAAGTGGACCTAAGGGATAACAGAACACTTCTTTCAGGTGAATTTTTTTTTTAAACTGCGCCAACAGGGCCATTCACGCGAATAATGTATGGTCCATTCTCAAAGGGACAAGTGAATCCTATCAGATCTTGACAGCCTTCTTTAACAGCTTGAACGTTTTGAGTCTTCGCATGCGGCAGAAAACCGAACGAAATTGAATCGTCCATCTCTTTCACGCTGTACTTACTCTCCGGCCTTACTTCCACTTCCGCTCATTTCCATATTTCCACTTCCCCTTCAAATCACCCAAAATAGCAACACATTCTAACGACTCGCAATTAATCAAAATATCGTCTCCAATCTTTTATTTTGCTAAAGCTATGGTTTTCCTCCAAGCTTCGCCACCCTGACCACATCGCCAGGCCTCCCTCCATCCCAGCACCCTGTCCTTACTCCTTTCGACATCTCTACATCCTATCAGAATCTCCTCTCCCCCGCCATAACTGTGTGAACCTCAAACATCCTTCGCTCCTACCTTACAGTTGTTGGTACCTCTCTCACCAGCCATGGCACTTCTGCAAAGGACTTCTGTGACTCCATGGGACTGAATCAATCCATGAATTTTCCAACCCAGATTTCTCCCAATGGCAAATCTTCATATCTGGATTTGCTGATGACCAATTTCCCCAGCAATGTATCTTACTTGTCCTCTACCCCAATTGGCTCATTTGACCATGTGCTTGTGAAGGTCAACATCTCTCTCGCCATTCTCAGAGAACAGCCTCAGCACTGGCAAGTCTGGCAGTTTTCTCAAGCAAACTGGCAGGGACTGCAAGCAGCCATCACACTTCAGGACTGGTCTCCAATATATACCGCCCATGATATTAACTCAGCCTGGGAATTCTTCCACAGAAACCTGCTCTCTCTTATGCACAGATTCATCCCATCTCATCTTCACTTATCTTTCCTCACATCTTGCTCAGGTTGATGTCATGGAAACAAAGGCTTTCAAGACCATTGGAATCTCACATGATGAAGCTGAGTCTATCGGCCTATCATTTCGCCATCTACGACAGGTCGGTGGTCTCTCTGTCTTTTTCCACCTCATTTCTGGTGTTGCACCCTCTGCCCTCTTCGTGCTTTGTCTCCCTGCCCCAGATATCTGCAGGATACATGTGCTCCACCAGCAACTCCATTTTGAGGAAACTGCCAAAATCCAGAACCACTGCTCACCTCCATTCATTTATTCCTCTTTTTCCCCACCTTTGGAATAAACTCCCACAATCTCTTGAATCCCACTCTTCCCTCCAGGCCTTCAAAACAGCCATTCACCACCATCTCAAGTCATCCCTTATCCAAAACCATGATATTTTTTACACCCGTTAAACCATTCCCCACCCCTCCCAATATTTTGCTTAATATATCCATCTTGTTCACCCATTGTGTTCTCCCATACCTTACCCCTCATCGTTACCTGCATCTCTTGTTTGTCCTTCTCCGTCTACTTTCTCGCTCTGCCCTCATCTTGGCGTTTCTTCTTTCTCCTGCTGTTCTCTTTTGTTATGTTGTGTCATGATTTGTTCTGTGTCCAAGCTCTTCCATGAGCCTTGACTGTATGTAAATATATATATATATATATTTAATGTTGATGTAATGTAATCTATGTGTTTGAATAATATCAGCAATCATTACCGGAATGAAAAATGGAGGTATTTTCACTGTTTTTATTTTGTTTTATAAACTGCGCTTTCTCTCGTCAGAGTATTCCTCTCTGTTTGTCGAACGTGTGATCATGTCCATTATAGGTTGGCGTTAGTGCTGCTCCTTTCTGCGCACGAGCCACCGAATCGAGCTTCGCTTCAGGAGAGGTTTGAGGTTCACAAATGCTCTGCTTCCCATCCACAGGATCGACATTTTTCTCATTGTGATCTATGGCACGGCTGGAGCGTTCTTCCTCTACGGGATCCTGCTCTTCACCGAAGGCGTGTTGATCAGCCGCCCGAGAAAGAGCTACAGCGTGTCGACCGCATGCTGCGGAAGATGTATCAGCGTCTGGGTGAGCCTTGAGTGGACCGTCGGGTACATGACTCACAGATGTTTTATCTCCAAAACCTGCAGGTTGTAATTCGTGCGTTACTTTCCTTTGGGTTGGCTTTACAGTGCCTGGTATTTGGTCCCTAAACGTGCCAAGTCTGTGCGACAATGTTACAGGAAGAGGTGACTGCATCTTCTTGTACAAATGTCATTCATAACTGGAAAAGTGAAAGTGTCACTTATAACTGGCAGGTATACCATTGTGTCAAGACCATTTCAGTTCCCTTGTACAGTTTCCCTCTATCTTTTGTTTGAGATTGTTGTGCGATGACTCCCCATGTCCCAAAACTTTGAGAATGTGTATTAATGCTGATGATTACAGCATATAATGATCAAGACAACTTGGTCGAAGGAATGGCAATAGGGATAGATTAAAACATTCCAGAAGTTTGATTCCGCTTGGAGCACGGCTCCACACAACTCTTGGGAGTGTGGCAGGATGTCTGTTGTCATTGGCTCTGCACTCAAAACTGATTGTCGTGACTGACATAGCATTAAGCTCCGTCAAATATCTCAGTTACACCTGTCATTCAAACGACACACAGACATTTTAACAACAGCCACACCATCATTAATAAGTACCAGTTTTAACTGGCATTCTCTGCCGTTTGCGAGTTATGAATGACAGTCTGGATGAGGTTTAAAGGTAAATGAGTGGTAGAAGGCATAGAGTGGAGGTTTGTATTTCCTGTCAAAGACTGAATCATCCATCCATCCATTGGGACCATACTCTGTGCAGAGCATTGGTGCTGCATAAGCAGTCTCCTTGGATATTGGGCACAATCCTGGACGGGTTGCCACTCCGACACAGGATACCAGAAAGCTGGAACTCATTTTGCCGACCTCGGAAGGATGACAGGCTGAGTCAACCCCACCTGGTATTAATTCAACAGCCGAGTGGGATTTGAACTCCAGATCCTAGGATCCCAAGCCCATTACTCTAACCATTAAGTCAACACCAGGCATCAAGACTGAATCCCCAAGACTGAATCAGAAATCCCCAAACTATCACAAACGTACAAACCATAGCTGGTGTAATGTGTGCTGAACTTCTTGCCTTCTATTCCCACAACACGTGCCATCAACCCTCATGTTATCTACATCACTGTTTTGTTTGTACCATACTCGTTGATTTTGCACTACTGGAAAAAAAATAGTTTATGGGTCGGGGGTCATGGAAATAGGAACCATGGAAAGAGAGGTAGGATTGGTGGAATTGAGGTAGTATGGGGAATGTGAAGGAGCTATGTGCAGAAATGGGAGGTGCATGGATGCCAGACAATGAACGGCGCTTGCTTTTTGAGGGGTTAGGGGTGGTAGCTGCTTGGTCTTGGCAGAGACGAAGATTACTGAAAGTATTTCAATACAGTGGCCTACCAAAGTATTCACCCTGACCAATAATGCCACATGTAGATGAATTACAAATTTTAAAAAATATTAAAAAACAATTTTTCAAAATTAGCTTTTTTTATTTATAACTGAAGAGATCAAACTAAACACTGTCATAGTTGAAGGAGGTTACGTGTCAGGAATACCTGGAAAAAACATGTACAAATCAGAATTCACTGGTTGTAACAGTATTCATCCCCTTAGGTCGGTACTTGTTGGAAGCACCTTTTGCAGCAAGGACTGCTATGAGTGCTTTTGGGTAAATCTCTACCAGCTTTACACAGTGAGATGGTGAAATCTTTGCTCATTCTTCACGTGAAAATTGCTCAAGTTCTGCCAAGTTTGATTGGGATCGTTGATAGACTGTAATGTTCAAGTCTCACCATAAATGTTCCATTGGGTTCAAGTTAGGACATTGACTGGACCACTCAAGAACATTTATTTTCTTCTTATTCAGCCACTCCAGTGCGGCTTTATCTTTGTGTTTCGGATCATTGTCCTGATGAAATGTGAATCTCCTACACAGTTTCAGATTCATGGCTGACTCGATCAGATATCTTTTTTATCAAGGATTCTCCTGTACTTTGCACCAGCCATTGTCCCTTCTCTCCTGACCAGCTTACCAGTCCCTGCTGATGAAAAGTATCCCCATAACATGATGCTGCCACCACCATGCTTGGCAGTAGGGATGGTGTTAACTGGGTGATGTGCAGTGTTAGGCTTGTGCCAGATGGAACGCTTTGAATTTCGATCAAAAAGTTTAATTTTTGTTCCATCTGACCACAAAAACCGTTTTTCTCCACATGTCTGTGATATCAGTGAGATGCTTTTTCACAAACTCCACATGAGCTTTAAGATGTGTCTTTTTCAGTCATGGCTTCATTCTTGCCACCTGTCTATAGAGGCCAGCTTTAGGAAGGGAACAGGATATTGTTGATTGATGAACACTGACCCCCATCCCGGGTATTTCAAAGTCATTGTTGGATTTTCAGTGACATCCCGAACCAGTTTCCTGCTTTCCCAGCTGCTGAGTTTGTGTGGGCGACCTGCTCTGGGTGGAGTCTGGGTGGTATGATACGTCTTCCACTTCTTAATGATGGATTTCACCGTCCTCAAAGGGATAATGAGTGACTTTGAAATTTTCTTATAACCCTCTCCTGAACGATGCTTCTCCACCACCTTTTCTGACTTCTTTGAAAAGCTCCTTGGTCTTCCTGTTTTCCTTCTTTGTTGACCAAGTGAGTGGCATTTTAAAACTCCTTAGATAATTGGGAAAGCTTAATTTTTAAGTTAATCCACTGATTACAAACAAGTGAAAGCTATTACACTTATTTTGTAACTTCTCAAACAAATAATTTGCTCTTGAAGTGATTTCGGGTTAATTACAGGAGGTTAAAGGGTTTGAATACAGGACTTAAACAACTGAGAATCATCTGATTTTTCTCTGTTAACCCAACTTATTCACATTTTATCTTCATGATGTTCAGCTTAATCACTTTGGAGCAATTTGTGAAGATACTATAAATTAAGTTTGAATTGAAAGCATCATGAAATAAGCTCAGGTGGCATGACGTCAGGTCAGGTCAGGTATGGGAGCATGCGCCGGAGCAGTGCGTCGCTGCATCCACTTTCTGCCGGTACTCCAGGGGCCTCCATCTGACCATCCCCCAGGTAGATGCCTGGCCCATTCCCATCTCCTTGAGATGCCGATCAACCTGCTGCAACCACGAGGCATGTGGTCGGCTCGTTGGCCTCCTCCACTCATGAGGCTCCCTCGCTGAGAGAATTTCATGAGTAGGATCAACGTCAGGAAAATGAGCACGATCAGCATCATGTCGACACAGGCACAGCTGATGTTCATGGACTAGACAGGTAACAAATCTCATTTGAGTCTCTCTCAGCAACCGCTCATTGGACACAAAGTCTGACCAGCGATAGCCAAGGATTCTCCGAAGAGACCGAAGGAGTTAGGTCTCCATCTCAGATTTCTGGTCAGAGTCGATGTCTCACATCCATAGAGCAAGACTGGAAGCAGTAAGGACCTGACGACTCGACTGTCATCCTCCTGCATAGATACCGACAGCACGACACCCTATGATCAAATTAATCCATGACTCCCCAGGCCAACCCAGATGTTTATTGACCTCTTTTTTATTGTTGATGTTTATATTGTTTTTTGAGCGGAGACATGAATATCACTGCCAATGTAAGTGAATCTCTCGCAGCATCCAAGATGTCATGGAAAGCCTGGATATTAGTTTTGACCCAGGAAACCCGTAATCCCAGCGGCTCCGACTCCTCATTCAGCACCCCGAGGGCCTCCAAAATGATATCCAGAGTCTCCACAAAGATGAATGAATCATCTGCGAAATCAATGTCAGATATCTTGACATTCACAAATGATGCACCGCAGCTTAATCTCTCCGACACCCCCCCCCCCCAGAACCCAGTCCATACAAGAGCTGAAAAGTGGGGGGGGGGCAGGACACACCCCTGACAAACTCCAGTAACAACTTGAAATAAGTCAGGGATGGAACCATGACACCTCACAGCACTCTCAGTACCAGAGTATCATTCAGAAATCAGATTGATCAGTCTTGTTGGCACCCTACAAAGACCGAGAATCCTCCAAAGGATATCCTGATTCAGTAAATAAAATGTTTGCAGAGATCAACATAGGATGCGAGCAGCCCTGCCAAAACTCTCGTCTGTGTTTGGTAAGGACCCAGAAAGCAAGGATACGGTCAATGGTTTTCCTCTTTGGTGTGAAGCCTGACTGCTCTGGGAGCTGGTGCTGAAGCTGATGGTGGTGAACCCTATCAAGAATTATCCAAGCAAGACCTTGCCCGGCACTGAGAGCAGCGTCACTCCTCGGTAGTTGTTACAGTCCTGGCGATCTACCTTCCCTTTCAAGAGAGGTACAATAAGGCCCCTCTTCCAGTCATTTGGGAATATACTTCCGGTCAGATGCAACTGGTTTACCACAGCCTGTGTTTCCACAAACGAAGGTAGTTCACAATTGATTGGAGGATCAGCAATAGGAATAGTAACATCCTTGACATCCAACTCAGCAGATGGTGAATCAGCCTCGTACAGCCGCTCAGAGTAACTGGCCCAACGGGCCTTCACTTCAGACTCCTCTATCAAGAGCCCACCACCATCCGCTCTTAATGCAGTACACCGAGGCACGGGCTTGGAGTGACGCAATGCACTAATTCCCCTGTAAACAGCACGAAAACCACTTGACCGCATGTGATGCTGTACCACCTCACAGACTCCTCGCACATAGGCCCTTTGTCCGCCCTCAATGCATGTAAAGATTTACACCTCAACTCCCTGAACAACTCAGCTTTGCCATTAAGCCTGGCCCTGCGACTCTGGTCAATGGAATCCAGTGTCCCTTGAAAGACAATGTTATTCTTCGCACGCCAGTGAGTTCCAAGACATTCACTGGCAACATCAAGGATGGGATTCTTGAAGGCACTCCACAACTCTTCAGGATTCCCCAAAGCACCAGATCCCCCAAAACCCCACTTAACCCGTTCACAAACTCCTCAGCTACCCACAGGAGTTGCTCCATTCCTTGAGCTTGTCAACATCTGGCCTTAGCTGGGATGGTACCATTCTCCCAGATTTAAGCTGCAAATTCAGAGTTGCTACAACAAGACTGTGGTTAGGATTGAGGAACTGAGCACTCCGGTAAAGCCTGCAGATCTGAGTCATCCCCCAGTGACCATCAATGAGTACATGATCAATCTCCTTTGCCACATCACCAGCATTGGAATACCAAGCCCAGCTATGAGCCTGTTGGTGCTGAAACCATGAACCAGCCACCCTAAGTCCATGGCATCTTGCAAAATCAAGGAACTTAGTGCTATTCTGGTTCCAAGATCCATATCCATGGGGATGAACACATGTCTCATATTCATCACTGTTAGCGCCAGTCGTTGCATTGAAATCCGCCAAGTCTAGAAGAGTATCTCACCTCGGTCACTGATCAACCACAGACTCGAGTGTGGCATGGAATGTGTCCTTCACAGTGAGATCACTCACTTCAGTCGGAGCAGAAACAGTCCAGGGAAACAACACCCAAGGAGTGATGAATCGTCAGTCTCATAATACGCTCGTTGACCGGTGTTAGCTCGATTATCATGGGAGTCAGCTTCTTGGACACAGCTCCAGGAACTCTTTGGACATGGTCACCATCCATCAGAGCAACCACACCAATCGTATAGCAGGTGTAACCACCCACCATGATCTCACCACTATCCAGTCTCCGAACCCCAGAGAGTGCTGCCACACTGAAGTTCAAACGCTTGAGCTCAGATCATAACAGAGACAGGTGATAATCCTCTCTTCAGGATAGGACATTCCAGGCACCCACCCAAAGGGACTGCCTCAGCTTAACCCTTGGAGACCGCCGTCTGTTGGATGACACCTCAGTGCCACCACACCACACACCATCGCAATCTGACCCAGGAAGTTTACCTAGCACTTTTTGTCTCATCAAAGAATGGGGGTGCTGGAGGCTTTGCCCCAATCCCATCATCCAGTAATCTACCCTGTGAAGGACAGCAGCACATGAGTTACTCCAATGGAGTGGGTTTTCAGATTTCTTTGTGTTTATGGGTTTTGTGGAATGAAGGGTTTTCCGGTGGCTGGAGTGCAAATCCTGCCACCAACCTCTTAACAAAAAGTACCCCAACTGCAGGAGGATGTCCGCAGACACAGTTGTGCACTAGATATGGATGGCCGTTGGCTCGCAAGGAGTTGCTCTGCCCTTTGACAGGTTTTGTTTTTAATCCTGCTGGGTGTCCATATCCATACACCCAGGTGGCATCAAAATATGAAAACTTTGGAGAGGGGTGAATACTGTTGCAGCCTACTGTACATCACCCATGGAGACATAGAGGTCTTCCTCATCAGGTCGTTAAGCTCGCTCTCTGATCTGCTTTTGCTCGTTGGTTATGTTCACCATTTCCTGAATGTTCTCCAAAGAATAGGCCTTCGGAGCCAATATCCAAATTCTCTGTGGAGCTCAACAGTTCACGAGTTAACAGTTAACACCTTCCCACTTTACAGGACCTTTCCAATTTATAACTCCTGCGATGACCTTGATTACTTTAAGCTTTGATTCCCAGCAGATCCCAATCAAACTTAAAACTTCCATGAATTGTTAAGCACATTAAACCAACTTTCCCATCTGCAATGACATGAATGTAAAATATCCCATATTTCACAAGAGTTGACCCAGGAGCCTCGACTAAGTTCTTCCCAGGCCTGCAACTATATTAAAATGGACCATGATGTTAATTTTTGAGTCATTACATTAAGTGTGGGTCTGTAATAGAAGAAACTAGAGCAAGTTGTGAAGTGATGAAGTGTTTAATATGACATTGTACTTCCTAAGTCCGGTAGAAATGGCTTTTCCCTCTGAAGCCAATAAAAATGATCGCCCAGACTCTTACAATCATATTACCGGAAATTATTCAACCATGTATGACAGCTGCTTTACATAACATGTATCCCCACTTCATCATCTGCAAGTTATAAGACAGGTGGGATGGGCCAAATGTCCTTCTTCCACATCCTTGTTTCCTTGCTTCTTGTATTACATGAATAGACATGAATGAGGATCCTCCTAAAAAAATCAAAAATGTGCCCTCACCTTGAACCCGCTCCATCTTGGAGCACACACTAGTTCACCGCATACGGTTGTCGCATGAAATAGCCTTCTTATATCCATCTGTGTCCGAACGCCTGAGACCTTTATGATGTTTGCAGCATGCAATCTGCGTCCAATTGACAGCTCACCATTCTGTTCGGCATTTGGCACAGATACAGCTTACCATATATATCAGAACACCCTGCCCTGGAGTGGGATGTGTACAAACGAATGCTGCATGTGTGTGTGGGTTGTCAGTAGCCTGAGCCTTTGTTGGTGTATTTACAACTCAGCACTGTGGTTAACAGTGTAATTGTAACCGGCACCTCATGTCCATAAACCCTGCTCATAAGTTTCACCACGTGTGGACAAACTGGTGGAAATGATGGTCAGACTCTGTGGCATAATGGTTAGAGCATCCGCTCTGAGTCTGGGAGGTCTGTGGCTCGAATCCATTGATGAATCATAGCACAGAATTTAAAAATGGTACGTTCTGCTTCCTTGCTTGATGCGAGCAGCTCTTAAAAATATATATATATGAAGGATGGACAAACAACTATCGGTTGGCAACCATTGCGCAGGCTTGATGGGCCCAACGGCTTTATCGTGCATTGAAATTCCTTGCAAGGGAACTTCTTAGCCCGCCCCATGCTGAGCAGGAGACAGGGTTTTGCAATCGTGTCTTTGTGTCTGTCTCTGTGTCTGTCCAGGCTGTAACGTTTTTCCATTTGTGCTTTTGATATCAACTTTCAACCAAAGCTTTATGAAGAGAATATGGAGGAGCCAAATTATAGCATAAAGTCAAAAGCATAAAGAAGTCCAAATTCAAAGCAAACTGTCTTCGCATTTTCAGATCCATCCATTGGGACCATACTCTGCACTATCACCAGTGCTGCCAAAGCAGTCTCCTGGGCTATTGGGCACAATCCTGGATGGGTCACCACTCCAGCACAAGACAATTGAATGGCTCAATCATCCCAGCAAGCTGGTGCTCATTTTGCCAGCCTCAGAATGATGACAGGCTGAGTTAACCCCACCTGGTATTAATTCAACAGCCCAGCAGGATTTAAATTCAAGACCCTAGGATCCCAAGCCCACAACACCAACCATTAAGCCAACACCAGGCATTTTCAGATGCTTTCTCGTGTTACAAGTGGGTTCAAAATAATTATTTAGACACTTGTAGATCAATTTGTTTCTGCTTGGGTTTCGACTCCAGATAAAAGCAGGTACAACTTTTAGCACACTTTATGCATGAACTTTTTAAAACATATATGATGCCATGAAAGAGTCCAAAACTGAAGGCACCACCGATCAATGGAGCTGCCCAGTAGGCTTGGCTTAGGGATGCATCTTGGCGTGTTTGAAAGAGCTTCTGATCTGTGAATAAGCCTGTGTGCGCTTCCTCCTGTTGGCATCAAATTGTGGGATTTCCTGAAATCTGGCAGAGACACAAAGCACTTGCACATTTATGGCCTGGAGCTAGGATTGTCATCAGCCTGTGCTGGTGCCAGTACAGCCATTTACTTGCTTGCCTTTGGGTATCAGAGAATGCTATCTCCATAAACTTTGGACATCTGTTCATTCATCTGAAACTTTGTGATCATGGTTCCATGATGAGTCTCACAATGCTGGACTCGAGAACAATGAACGTCGAGCCATGGTCTCTTAAAAAATATTTTTCACCCACAAAGTGATGAAATGAAAGATGTACGACGGATGAAAATGACTCTCTCTCTGTCTGTCTGTCTGTCTGTCTCTCTCTGTCTCTGTCTGTCTCTGTCTCTCTCTGTCTCTGTCTCTGTCTCTCTCTGTCTCTCTGTCTCTGTCTCTCTCCCTCTCTCTGTCTGTCTGCCTCTCTGTCTCTGTCTCTCTCTCTCTGTCTCTGTCTCTCTCTCTCTCTCTCTCTCTCTCTCTCTCTCTCTCTCTCTCTCTCTCTCTCTCTCTCTCTGTCTCTCTGTCTCTCTGTCTCTCTGTCTCTCTCTCTCTCTCTGTCTCTCTGTCTCTCTGTCTCTCTGTCTCTCTGTCTCTCTCCCTCTCTGTCACTCTCTCTGTCTTTCTCTGTCTGTCTGTCTCTCTCCCACTCCCTCTGTCTCTCCCTCTCTCTTTTTCTTTGTCCCCACCCCCTCCCCCCTCTTCACATGCAGTTCATCATCTTGACATACGTCCTCACGATAGTTTGGCTTGGGGTTTTTGGTTTTTCGACTCTCCCTGTGCTTATCGGTTACAACATCCGAGATGCTTGCAACATCATCCCACTTGGAAATCCAACTTCGGTCTGCATGGACCTTCGTCAGTACGGTGAGCATCGCACCGCGACATAAGACCTTGCCACAAGATCCTACATCAGATCGATCCAGCGAATACTTGTTTAGGAATTTGCTGTGCTTGGTCATGCCATCATGGTGTTCTCGATGAAGGACAATCAGGGATTCATGAGATTAAATGATGGGAAGTTTAAAGTTTCCTTTCGTTTTCTCACTCTTGTGTTGAATCAGGTTTTTCATTAAGATATAACATGTTAGCACGTTGTGAATCCGGCTCTTATTGAGGGTTTTGAATGATCACTATGGACGGTTCTGGACTCGACTTTGTTCAGGTTGTACACTCCACAACGATGCTCAAGATCGCAACACGTGCAACAATATATAAGCCAAAACATGCTCTCATCCCACGCTACGAGACCGGACGCAGGCCATGGTATGAGAGATAGTGATCGCAAATCCTCAATTTCTTTTGTTTGTTCCAAAGGAATTGTTGAAAGTCCTGGATTTACTGTGGAACCTATATAAGGGGCTTCATCAAAAACCAGACTTGAACCTTTTATTTTTACACAATGGTCAATTATCTTTCATTCATCGAGGGTCAGGGTTGGTCTTTTCTTACAGTTCAAGAGTGTAATTACATCTGAGACGCTGGAAATGAAATGATAGCTGACAAATGGAATGAAAAATACAGGAAGAGCTGGCAATATAACATGTATACAAATATAGTGAACACTCTATGTGGCCGTAATGATGCGTGCAGATTAGCGTTTTGTAGCATGTAATAAACTTGAGGATTCAACTATATTCTTTCGTGGCAGAAGATTCATTATTTTCTGTGGCGAAAGTGGCTGCTGGTTGCATCATTTCCGGGGGCATGCTGTGCCACTGATGCAGTGCCCCATACACCCCACATTAGCACAGGAAATTGGAATTTTGCCAGGATGCGGGTGACGTCACAGTCGTATCTTTAACGCCCACCAGCAACCAAAGCTCAACATCCATCCGAGGGGTGTTACACTCATTGATGCAACACCCAGTGCGCAAGAACACCAGGGTGGTAGTTTATCGTCTGGTCAGAAATCAAACCCAGACGAGACAGTTCAAAGGCGAGCATGCTCCCTCTGAGCTATCCTGCCAGCCTCATCCGAGCAGAGTAGATGACTACGTGATGCAAGTTTTGATTTCCTGTACATCCGATTGGGAGCTGTGTAAATATTGTATGTGCAAAGTTGAAAAGGGAAAAGATGGGGATAAGGAAACATAAGGGTGTTCGAGAGAGTGAGAGGAGGGGATAATATAGGGAGAGGGAGGAGAGGGAATCAATGGGGACATATTGCAAGGAGGGGGTGGGAGCTCAAGAATTTCATCATTGTTATCTCTGTCACCGAAGGTGAAGGAGGTTATGTTTTCACCCCTCTCTGTCTGTCTGTTTGTTTGTCTGTTTGTTTGTGTACAGGATATCTCAAAAAAGTTGTTGATGGATTCGGACGAAACTTGGTGGACAGGTTGTGTGTGCGACCACGACAAATTTATTCGACTTTGGTGAACATCCGAATCTAGACCTGGATACGAGAGTTATTTAACTTTTAAAGTGATTCTTCACCATTGAGAGATAGGGCCAACAACGATATATGGCATGCTATTTCAAAAATGTATTGGGCCTGATATGTTCTCGTGGATCAGGCGTTACATAGCGGAGGTATGTGCTCTACTGAGTGCCCTTCTAATTCCATATGTAAGACATAGATAGCCCATAATGTGATTACGATGGCCAAATGAAGTAAACATTGTCACTACTTATACAATACAGAGCATAGCAAGGAAGAACTGTGGCCCTCGTACTCACTGGCTCGTGTCTCCAGGTGAAAAGTAAAGATTGTCACACGGTGTATGAATGACTTGATTGAATTGGGGAATGAACATTCCACATTATGTTATGAGATCATGTGTTTTTTTCAGGTCTCATTCCATGGAACCACACGGGAGGTAGACTTTGTGATGATACGCTAACCGTGATGTGTGACACATCTGAGGTGTGTACAAGACAACTCCAACCCTGACAAAAACCTCAATGCTTGTCTCACTATATCTGATAGGAATTTGTTGATGATCTCATCAGTTCATAACATAACTCAGAGAAGAATGCTGTGATTAGCTTTATTGAAAATATTTTGCTGGTTACTACCTTCCACTGTTTTATTGTTGTGTGCTCAGTTTCGACGAGCTCCCCTATAAGATCTGGACAGACTTCGCCATAGGTACATCAAAGTCTGCCTTTTGGCACAAAGCCTTTTTCAAAATAAATCATTTTCCGTTGCTTTATTTCAAGTCGGTTCATTTGAGTAATTTGTCTATTTTCTAAGGGAGGTTACTTTTTGGATATTCAGCCTCGAGAAACTTAATGGACCATATTGGCACTTTTGCTGGTTTAACGTGTGACCCTTTGTCCTCAAACTGGTATTTTTGCTCAAATCCAAGGGGAACACTGGTCTGCCTTGCAAAATATACCTTGTGACAAAGTGGATGAAGAGGTGACAGACATTTTAATTTAATTATTACACTTAAGTGTTGTTCCACCAGAGTCTGGGGCATTGTGGATAAAGCTTCCGCTCTGGATCTGAAATGTCGACAG
Organism: Eptatretus burgeri; assembly: GCF_056783735.1. NCBI lineage: Eukaryota > Metazoa > Chordata > Myxini > Myxiniformes > Myxinidae > Eptatretus > Eptatretus burgeri. Next base: position 59,633,808 of record NC_140973.1, read on the forward strand.
TTCAATTCTAACCCTGGCCGAGTCATGATTCCAGCACTGGCCAGGTCGCAATTCCGACCCTGGCCAAGTCACGCTTCCGACCCCGGCCGAGTCGTGATTCCGACCCCAGCTGAGTCGCGATTCCAGCACTGGCCAAGTCACGATTCCGACCCTGGCCGAGTCGCGATTCTCGCACTGGCCAGGTCGCAATTCCGACCCCGGCCGAGTCGCGATTCTCACACTGGCCAGGTCGCAATTCCGACCCCGGCCGAGTCACGCTTCCAACCCTGGCCAAGTCACGATTCTGACCCCGGCAGAGTCGCAATTCCAGCACTGGCCAGGTCACGATTCCGACCCTGGCCGAGTCGCGATTCTCGCACTGGCCAGGTCGCAATTCCGACCCCGGCGGAGTCGCGATTCTCACACTGGCCAAGTCGCAATTCCGACCCTGGCTGAGTCACGCTTCCAACCCTGGCCAGGTCGCAATTCCGACCCCGGCCGAGTCGCGATTCTCACACTGGCCAGGTCGCAATTCCGACCCTGGCTGAGTCACGCTTCCAACCCTGGCCAAGTCACGATTCCGACCCCGGCAGAGTCGCGATTCAAGCACTGACCAGGTCGCAATTCCGATCCTGGCCAAGTCACGCTTCCAACCCTGGCCAAGTCACGATTCCGACCCCGGCAGAGTCGCAATTCCAGCACTGGCCAGGTCATGATTCCGACCCCGGCCGGGTCGCGATCCCGACTCCGGCCGAGTCGCGATTCCGACCCTCAGCATTTAGAAGATGGGGGCACAGACAAAGCAAACACTGTGGGATGAGGTTTGTTCCTTTAATTCCAATAATATCGTTTTTTATGTAAAGCAAAAACATTGGGATAAGTTTGTTTCTGATACAAAACTGCAATGTCAGAGCTGCTTGTTGTTATTCTGTACAACACTCACGAGTTTTTATGGAGCTCCCACATTCGTCTTAGAATGGAATGAACAGCTCTTGTGCGTGTTGCACAGAATGACAAGTAAAAGTTTACTTTTCACCTTTTTGTCTTTACACATGAAGGCCCGTTTACAAAAAAAAATCCTCATGAAGTCTGATGAGATTCTCATAAGTATTCAAGAATCAATCATGGGAAATATTTCTTGTGAAGGATATTTGTTTAAATTCCGTTTTTAATGTGGAAAGCCTCTTCACTGTGATTATGATGATGATGGTGATGATGATGATGGTGATGACGAGGATGGTGATGATGAAGATGGTGTATCAGTTTGCAAAATGTGCTTTGTGGAGCTTTGGAGATCTCACAGTGAGATTCACCTTCTCATTGTTTTCAGTTCAACATGGCGTTCAACCTCTACATATCGGCCTGTGCTGGGGCTACCGTGAGCGTCATTGCTATGGTAAGCGGAACAACCTAGAACCAATTTGCTTTGCCCCTCTACCTATATGGTCATATAGGATTGATATAAAGAGTATATGATTTGGTGCAAAAGGGATTTAAAAAAAAATAGTGGAATGCCTGAATCAATTAATTAATTAATCTCTCATCTCTATTATCTTTTTGTAGCTCATCTACTGCACTGTCCTCGTCTACAACTACGGAATGTCGCAGCTTCTCCGCCGGGATGATTACTGTACCAAGCTTTGAGCACCGACCCTATCCTTACATCACCTCTTCCCTTGCATCCTCTTCCCTCCTCCCTCCACGACCTCCCTGCATTCCCTCGCCCGCGTGGCCGCACCATGTTTTGTAACAGTTCCCAATCTTCTCGATCGTCTGACTCCACTCGTGCCGGTTCATCATCTGGAGACTCACATGGAGGTTGGAAGACCACCAGCACAATATTGATCACGTTTTCTAACTCGCAGGACTCATCCTTGCTATGTAAGACTAAACCAGCGTGATTGGTAGGCCTGCGGTTTCAGAGGAACGAACCATTAATAAAGTAAGCTTTATATTTCGATGGAGCACAAGCGTTTTGTGCAATGATGAATCAGCAAAAGCATAATCGTGATGTTTGATTGTAGATGTAGTGGCTACCCATGGTTTTACCTGCATTAACACACACACACACACACACACACACACACACACACACACACACACACACACACACACACACACACACACACACACACACACACACACACACACACACACACACACACACACACACACACACACACACACACACACACACACACATTCATTGTGTTTTGCGTTATTTGTCTTTAAATAAAGGATTGTTTGTGTGTATACATGCGTGCCTTCCTCTTGTTATGAGGTTGCTACGGTTGGGAGTGTTCATCACCCTCAGGGATCCAGAAATGTTTGGCTTTGAGGTCCAGGCACACCTGCATCTCCTGATGTAAAGCCTGGGCGTGTGGATAGACCGCAACACCTGAGTTCAAATCATTCGTGAGATGTTTTACAGGATGTAAAGGATCCCCTGTCCCCAGTAATGACCCGAACCCTAACACCATGTTCGGTGTTTTAATCCTTCCGATATGGGTAAAGCCGCTTCTGGATTAGTGTGTTCACCAAGGGCAGCGCTTGCCCTCCTCGTGGAGGATTACGTAACGACCTGCTTTCGGGTTTTGTCATCAGAATAAGAGCAGCGTCTCACTCCGACCAAAACTCGTAGTTCGTAAATGCCTCACTAGACCCTATTTCTAAACCAGGGTCAGAATCACCAAGATATACTCTCATCGTTTCAACCAGTCATCGAACTACCCAGGGCACCGGTCATCAGTGGAACATCACGACACCTACTATCAGTGGTAAGTATTCGATGGTTGTTTAGTATTCCCAGATTAACAGATGCCTCATCATGTGGGGAACCCGGGTTCAAATCGTATTATACTATATTTGTCCATTGTCTACTGTTGGCCTTGTAATTGACATAAAAGTGCACTGATGCAGACCAATGTCTTTGTCATTTACCTGGACGTGATCTACGTGCAAGGTTCAAATTATGACCCAAAGACCAAGGTAAACAAGCCAAACTCATGCGCAATTAATGCATTCGTTACATTGTTTCCGAAGGTCTAGGCCTATCTGTTTGGTGTTACCACCTGAGAACTACGTTCAAATCCCGAATATTTTGTTCAGTTCTCAATTGTTTTACAATGTCCTTAAAAATTCATTTACACTGGAGTTGTGTCCATCAGGGTTTCACTGATGGGTTAAATCACGAGACAGCATGTTGTGCTTCACAAACATATTGCATGTCTCTCTCTCTCTCTCTCTGAATCTCAATAAGGATATAAAATGAAGTGAAACACCAAAAATGTATCTTTTATAACACGTAGTTGTTGCTGTTGTCGTGGTGGCTGTGGTTGTTGTTGCTGTTGTCGTGGTGGCTGTGGTTGCTGTTGCTGTGGTTATTGTTACCTCTGCCACCGAAGGTGAAGGAGGTTATGTTTTTATCCCTCACTTTCTGTCTGTTTGTTGGGTTGCCGAAATCGGTGACCCTTATTGTCAGTAATTCTGTCTGTTTGTTTGTTTGTCATCAGCATAATTGGAAGTAAACGTGGGCGGATTTTGACC